>NC_083775.1:2319164-2331664 GCF_963514075.1 Conger conger | reverse complement strand
TTTACAGCCAATCAGAAGTAAAGTTGATGCCGTGTAGAAGGGACATACAGACCTACAGCACTAAAAACTTTAACTTTACAAACTGAAAGATGAAAATGTACATCTTTATCTGGTGGCTTCTTGGACACTAAACGCAAAAAAAAACTAAATGGCTTCACATCTGGTCTGTTGGTTTATCACCAAGTTTCTGGTGAGTCAGGAAATGGAAACTGGAAGCTCCTGATAACGCTTCTCAAATTTGGAGTTGGCTGCAGCCGTGAAAAGTGAAGCAGTTCAGCTGTACGAGGCCTTACTGATGCCACAAGATGGCCGACTGCAGAACTGTCCCTGTGTTATTAAACTGAGTCCTGGCGTGTTAGATACAGTACGTCCTGGGTGGACACACTTTGAATTGGGACATTTAAATATCTTGCGTCGTGGAAAAAGTATTGCTTTAAAAGTGAAGATATTAGTGTTCACTTCACTTTGCGCCACGAACACAAATTTGACGGAGGGGCGGAGTTATCTACAGGGCGTGCTCACCAACTCCACCTAAGCACATTCCCTGACCTGTATTTTCAAGCATCAGATCACATCACAGACACTTAAATAACGGACCGTGTCAGCAGTGGACTAATCGGGGGCCAATTTCCCCCGGAGCAATGCGGGGTTAAGGGCCTTGCTCAAGGGCAGCTGTGCAGATCTGATTGTGGCTATACAAGAACTTGAGCCACCAACCTTCCAGGTCCCAGTCAAGCAGCCACAGGACGTGTAGATACTCGCTCAGAAATCGCAAGTGTAGTGAAGACGGTAAGCTAGAAAGCACTGCTGATATGAACATTTGCCAATGTGTTACCACAGTGAGTAATGTCTTGTGATTGGCTCAGACAGTTCGCTGACCAACAGCTCTTTGCAATTCTACCTTGTATGGCAGTGGTCCTCACTCCTGGTCCTGGAGAGCCGCAGGGTGTGCTGGGGTCCTCACTCCTGGTCCTGGAGAGCCGCAGGGCGTGCTGGCTTTCGTTGCACTGAATTGATCAATTAAAGCAGTTCATTTTACTCACCTCACCTGGCTTCTCGGGTCTGAATTGGTTGCTGATATTGAGGCGTTCCCGAAACCTTGTTTGTCGGAAATCGATGGACTGAAGCCTTGGACGCATGAGGTGCCCGGTCCCGCAGCGCCCCCTCCTGGTGGCTTCAGGGAAGCGCTCTCACCTCCTGCTTTTCCTCCTCCAGGTGCACATACTCGATAAGAAGATGGACCTCAGTAACGTTCAGTCTAAGTGCGGCTCCAAATCTAATATGAAACACACCCCGGGGGGGGGAAACGTGAGTAATGCGGGGTGGGGGCGGGGGGCGGGGGCCCTGTGTGTGACCGAGTCATCAGCCGACCAGCCATCCGTCCGTCCATCCGTCCGTACGTCCATCCATCCATCCGTGCGTCCCGGGCCAAACCCCGGCCCGGTCACCGGGCACCTCACGCCTGGGTCGCACATTAGCATTAGCGGGTGATTTAGCCTCCTGATGAGCGTCCGACACGGGAGCCCCTCTGTGCCCCCCCCGTACAGCAATCCTGAAAACCCCCTTACTTTCAGGAACCCTGGGAGTTATCAGGTTCTTATCTGCGTTCCGAGCGGCTTTGAGATATTGAGCTTCAGAGACACCAAAGCGAATGGGCTCCGAGCGGACACAAAAGCTTTAAACTTTTGCATTTTACAGCATGTAAAAAAACGTTCACACATATTCAGCACCCTAACATATTTATAATGATCATTTTTGTCTAAAATGTCAGTTAGAGCCTTATAATTCTAAGGTGTCTGAACTGTGATTCGGTGATGGCCAGAGGTGTGCATTGGCGAGGCAGCAGTAGGCCGGTATCTCTGCTGGTCTCATCGCTCTATAGCGCCCACTGCTGGTCAGACCGAGGGCCTGCGGACACACAAACCACAGATGGGGGGGGGGGGGGATCTCAGCGGGGGGGGTCGCCTCGTACAAGCGTTCCTGATAGAGACGGTGCGGCTTAAAGACGGCGTGTTGTTCTCTTTCTGGCCACCGGGGGGCAGGGTTGTAGCGGTGTTTCCTCAGCAGAGGGAATTGATCATAAACAGGGTACAATTTCCCATCGAACTGAGAGAAAAATGGGGGGATGAAAAATAATGACAAGGAACTCTATAGCAGTCAGCAGTTAGCGGCTAGCAGTTAGCCGTCAGCAGTTATCAGTCAGCAGTCAGCAGTGAGCAGTTAGCGGCCGGCCTTGCCCCACCCTAAACAGCCGTCCTCAGCAGCTCGGAGCCCAGCGGAGGATAACGTCACCCCGCCTCTCCCCCTCCAGGTGCAAATTGTCGATAAGAAGCTCGACTTCTCGACCGTGCAGGCTAAGTGCGGCTCCAAAGACAATCTGAAGCACAACCCCGGGGGCGGGAAAGTGAGTAACGGGCGGGTGAGCTCATCATGTCATGCGATGAGTCATCCCACAGCCAGTCAGACCCAGCCCGGCCCAAAACCCAGAGGATACAGGTGTCCAGTTTAAACCGCTTTCTCTAGCCCTTTCCCACCAGTTCAACTGCTTTCTCCAAAATCCCAGAGGGGATAGTAAAATGGTAAATGGCAAATGGTACGCATTTACAGAGCGCCTTTATCCAAAGCGCTGTACAATTGATGCTTCTCCATTCACCCATTCATACACACACTCACACACTGATGGCGATTGGCTGCCATGCAAGGCCCTGACCAGCATTTGGGGGTTGGGTGTCTTGCTCAGGGACACCTCGACACAGCCCGGGCGGGGGATCGAACCAGCAACCCTCCGACTGCCAGACGACTGCTCTTACCGTCTGAGCTATGTTGCCCCAATAGTAAATTTTTTGGGTAATGACAAAATCATTTATATTTGAATATTTACTAAGGATTATTCAAGATTTGATCTCATAAGTGGCAGTTTCCTAGACACGACAGTAATCAAAGCGTTTAGCAGCACTGCTGAACATTACTTCCACAGAGTGGTCACATCACCAAACTGAGAACCCTGACGTTTATATGATTCAAACCTTTTCATGAACAACACGGCAGCAAATTGCTGTTCAGTACCAAAAATAAACAGTTCTTTGTTACATCACAAATCTGGGATGTTGCACCACAGGCGATTTTTCAATACTTTCACATTTTTATTTTTATTTACCCATCAACCAAGGCACCTTACAAACCCCAAATCTTTAAAAATCACGCTGAAACACGAAAAAAACACCTGTATCCTTACAGTTTTGGTCAGTCCGACCTTTGACCCCATCACGCGATATAAAGCATTCAGAGAGAACCAGTCGATTCAGCAGAAAAACTCACCGATCCTTTCTGCCGATGCAGACCCATTCCACCCCGGTTCTGGACAGGGAGATCAATCGAACCCAGAGCGTGCTCTCTCTCTCAGTATCAGACAGTCTGATCAGAGATGGTAGAGGAGAAAGATGGCAATCCCTCCTATTCCGCTTTAGCCTAGCCGCACGAGAGGCTGGGAAGTGGCAAGCGCATGCAGAGTAACGCACGGCTCCTGTTCCTCTCTGAGGAAAGCGTTCAGTTACAAGACAGGGAAGACACTGCTCAGGCACAATGGTGAACAACGGCACCATTTCACACATAACGATCTAGGCTATGCAGCGACTCATGCAAACCCAATAAGGGCTCAATGTTGCGAGTAAGAAACCTTCCCATTGGGACCCGTTGTAAAAACAGCCCGGAGGTCTGCATACGCAGATTTAAGCGCTGGGCGATTTAGCCTCTCGGTTGGACCTCTCTCTGCGGTTGCGTTCCCTCGAGCAGCCAGAGGAAAGGGGAGAAAGGGGTCCCATCGTGCACTGGGCTAACCGAACGGACCCGCTAAATGCTATCGCGCTAATGGCCAGGTCATTTAGCAGCGCTTACCAACAGGAAGTCACTTACGATAGCCACACAGACTTCCACTTTCAATTAGCCATTTCCCCAGGTAGACCCAGTAACAGCACAGCTAATGTGAAGCCAAGACTGCTGTCAATCAAGACCGTTTTTCGTTGATCGGGACTTACTGAGGGTAAGTCGATGCAACGTCTGCAATCTCTCAGTAACCCTGGTCACTCGAGCTGACGGTTAATCGAATCCTATCAAAATGGATTTGCATCGTGCATTTCACAAACAACGCCCACAAGAGCAAGCCAAGGGCAACAGTGGCAAGGAAAAACCTCCCCGGTGACAGATAGGATAGGTTAATAAAGAGCGTTCGTGGTACTAAGCCTAGAAACAGCAGATAAGTAAACCTGGTGTCAAACTGAAAGTGGGAAGCAGGTCCTCTCCCAGAATGAGCGGAGATGTAGGGTAGGTGCTTAGGGCACGTTCATATCGTCATGGTTTGATGGGAGGGCCCCAAAATGCACGAGATAGAGCCAACAAATGAAGAAAACCACTCTTCTACACTCCAGAAAAAAGCATCAAGAAGTGCCTACCAAAGGTAAAAAGGCTTGTCACTGGGGTGTTAGCCTAAATGGACCTAAAATTCTACCCCTTGCCAGCAATGCATGATTCTTTCATTTGTACCTTTTTTGCTTGTAAAAGGTATTTAGTAGTATGCAAATAGGAGATTATCGTTCTTTCAGGGTACATTAGGGAAATGTGTTCCCGGAAGAACCAAACTGTACCTTTAGTGTAACACGCCGGTTGCTTTGAATGCTTTATCTATGAAAACCTCCAGGGTCGGGGGAACGACTTCTGCCCTGAAAGAGGGTTCGGGTGTTCTGGGGGACCCGATGTTCTTGACTGCATGACCCCCCATGCTCACAGTGGGCAGCTCCACCATGTGTGTGTTTTGGGTCTTTGTTGGTTTAATTCCTACTCCTGTGACAACATCCGCTCCATAACACTCCTCTTACATGTGTCTCGGTGTCTGGGTCAGTAAACATTTCACAATCTTTACCGTTCTCCTACTAACACTCCACGACCAGGCTGGTGTATGCCATTTTGAGTAGAGCAGACCCTCGTCTCTTTGTCAGTGTTGTATTTCACCCAAAGACATCAGCAGAGTTTTCCCTGACTGGCAGTTGCGATCTAGATAGATTTATAATTTATATAGCACTTTTCTAGACACTCAAAATCGCTTCACAGTGACGAGGGGGAAACTCACCTCAACCACCACCGATGAGCAGCACCCACCTGGGTGATGCAACGGCAGCCATTTTGCGCCAGAACGCTCACCACACTTCAGCCGAGGCGAAGAGGGAGAGAGAACAGTGTTTTTGGCAATTGAGTCAGGGGATTATTAGGTGGCAGGTGGAGAGAGCCAGGGTTGGGAACGTAGCCAGGACACCAGGGAACCCCCTGCTCTTTGTAAAGGGATCTGTACAGACCACAGTGAGTCAGGACCTCGGTTTAACGTCTCATCTGAAAGACGGCAGACTGTCGTACGTCAGCCAGGCTTAAGCAGACCTAACAGCACCTCCTACACCAGCTGTCTGCAAGGCCCTCTGCCGGCCTCCGCGTTGTGGCGATTTCCTCTCCCCGGACTCTGCCTGCACACGGCCATTTTGGAGTCTGTCCCAATTCCACCCAGCACTTCTGCTTTAGTGCGGGGCACGCAGAATGACTTTCACTTCCCCTCACCCTGGTTCAGCGAGCCGGGCTGCGATTGGCCTCCCTCACATAACCAATGAGGGCGGCTGTGTCGCCCCGCCCCTAACTGAGGTGAGGTCATAGGACTGAAGCGGTGGGGATGATGTGTTGTTCGCCAGGCATGCCGTCAGATTCCTGGCACTGGAGGTGTGTGTTTTTGTGTGAGAGAGAGAGAGAGAGAGAGAGAGAGAGAGAGTGTGTGTGTGTGTGTGTGTGTGTCTGAGAGAGAGAGAGAGAGTGTGTGTGTGTGTGTGTGTGTGTGTGTGTGTGTGTGTGTGTGTGTGAGAATGTGTGTGTGAGAGAGTGTGTGTGTGTGTGTGTGTGTGTGAGAGAATGTGTGTGTGAGAGAGAGAGTGTGTGTGTGTGTGTGTGTGAGAGAATGTGTGTGAGAGAGTGTGTGTGTGTGTGTGAGAGAGAATGTGTGTGAGAGAGTGTGTGTGTGTGTGTGAGAGAGAGAGAGAGAGAGAGAGAGAGAGAGAGAGAGTTTGTGTGTGAGAGAGAGAGAGAGAGAGTTTGTGTGAGAGAGAGAGAGAGAGTGTGTGTGTGTGTGTGTGTGTGTGTGTGTGTGTGTGTGTGTGAGTGAGTGAGTGTTGAATCTGGCCCTCTGTGTAGCCGGGTGCTGAACACACTGCACTGAAGAGGAAAGAGGGACACTAAAAGGCAGTAACTGGATCGTCACAAAACACCACACTACTAAGGAAATAAATAAATAAATCTCTACCTCATAATTGACAGTTGTTCTCTCGGTGGGAGGGGGGAGGGTGGTTGGTGAAAGTATTAATCGTGATTGATGTTAATGGAAGAGCTGTTTCCCCCTGAGGGATTCTGGGTACATCTGTGGTTCCGCTGCTGAATTAGAGGCAGTTACCCACAGTGCACCAGGAGAAGTGTGTGTGAAGACTCTTCAGGGACCTGGGGCAGACAGTCTGCACTCCTCACCAGCGTTACAGGTATAGATGGGATCACAGTACAGAGAGACTCATTGGGGTGGAATGGAACCCCCCCCCAGCCGCACAGGGGGGTGGGATTTAACAAACTGCTCAGAAACTCACTTGGGAGGTCTGGAACACCTTAAAGAGGGCGTGAGACCCCCTGCCAGCCGTGCCGCCCAAGATCAGGGAGAGATCGGTCACCTGGGACCCGTGTCTCGTGGCTCTCTAGCGCCCCCTGCCAGTCGACTGGGTGTCTGCGGTCCGCTGCTAAACCTGCACACACTGAGTCCTCCTCCAGATCCCGTCTGTGCGAGCACTGCATTGTGGGCTGCGCTGGACTCCGGAGGAGGTCCACACCCTCCCGCAGTACATCTGCACCAGACATGACCAGGCCATTCAAAAACTGGGAGGCACAAAATGTTGGGGGGGAAAAAAAAGAATAATCATTTGTTAGTAATTGTTCTCCATATAACGGTTATGTACGGTCGCATGAATGCTGCGCGGAGAAGCTAGGTCAGCTTCCTGATCTCGTCTGAAAGCTGAAAAGATCTGGGAGCATGCCGGGGGCTGAGAAGTGATGGAGGGCTTTATTCCACTGACGTTCCTGTCGCATGATTACACCAGCCCTCCGTTTTTGTGTTTTCATGTTTTGACCTTTTCACGTGTCTTACGAAATGAATAGTCTCTAACCTATTCATCAACGTCATTGTCATCAACAGCTTTTCTTTTTTTTAAAGACTAGTTTCTCTCGTATTTGAAAGGGCATGATGTGAACGTGTATTTTGACAAAGCATTGATTGACTGTTTTACTTTCGTTAATCTCCCTGAATGCTGAGCACCTTGTTTCTTGTCACTGAAAAGCAGGAAGAAGAGTGATCTTCTTCCAAAGAGAAATTCCAGAAGGAAAATGAACATAAAAAATTGCAGACATGACCAAAATTTCGATTTGGCATTTTTAAGAATGATCTCTGCAATTTCATCAGTTATTGCACATTTTCAGTGTGACTCTTAATAAAATGACTCAAAACTGATAACCACGGTCATATTGCATTATAGGCTTTAATCCCGTTTCTGATGGTGTCATCAAATAATTTGATTGACAGAGCATCGCTGTGTCTGACTGTCGGTCAGGCAGTCTGGCCAATCAGTCTCACCAACTCCTCAGTTAAGAACCTGGGAGGAAGGCAAACCAGGGCCGGATTTGGATTCCGGTGGCAGATTTGATGAGCACTGCTGTCGTGTAGACTATGAGAGACCCTAAAGACGGGCACAGCGTGGTTTCCCCTCCATACAGAGTCATTCCTCAGGCTGCTTCCAGAGACGCAAAACCACGGGGGGAATTTACAAAGCGGGATTACAGAGTAATCAGTTCTATGAGGGTTTTCGAGTTTTGCTTACTGCACTTATTCAGCTGAGTAACTGTGAAACAGGGCCTGGGATTACCAAGTCAGCTGGATAACTGCACTCAGTAAAACCTGGAACGCCTCCCAAATCTGGAACATGGACTGAAGTAAAAAGGGCTGTTCCAGGATTTACTCAGCTCAGTTATCCAGCTAGCAGGGTACTCCTGCTTCGTGAAATACGCCCTGCAACCAAACTTCAAACGTAACCGGAAACTACAAGAAGCAAGTCCCAGCACCATGGCATGCGTCTTGCCTGCTGAATGTCTAAAACTGTGTTCCGCTGAACGCACTGTGCACAGCTAAGACCAGAAATAACCACCGTCTGCTCCTCTCCAGATCCAGATTGTGCACAAAAAGATCGATCTGAGCAACGTGCAGTCCAAATGCGGCTCCAAGGCCAACCTTCACCATAAACCCGGTAAGAGAGAACGGTCCGGACCAGAACATGTTTTCAGCTTCGTGTCGTTGTTTCTGTGGCAGCTGCATGCTACATTATCATTCATCACAGCGATTCTGGAGAACTGATCATGGATATGAGATTGGGTAATCGCCAAATACAGGGGCATGCACACATACACACACACGCACACATACGCGCACACACGCACACATACACACATACACACAGGTTGTAACATGATGAGTCATACTCAATAGCCTGTTTTCCAGAGCTAATGAAAAAGCAGAAAAACCACCTCAGCCCATTACGCGAGAGTGTGAGAGAGAGAGAGAGAGAGAGAGAGAGAGAGAGAGAGAGAGAGAGAGAGAGATTGTGTGAGTGCGCACATGTGTGGTTCATTAAAAGGCAAATAAGCCATATTGATTAAGCTACATTTAGACACATTTAATTTGTACTGCAGCTTATGTAAATTACTGTAATATGAGGCCTGACATTTTGTCATGCAGGTCTCATTAAATGCATCCTTCTTATTTGCTTATTCTTTCTTAAACAATTTCATTTAATGAACTTTTTATTATTAATCTTGTAATTTATGTTTCAGCAGTGACTGCTTTTTAACCATTTGTGCATTAAGTTTATTATTTACATTTGCTTCATGAAAATGTTTCTGTTGCTTAATGCATGCATTTAGTCATAAAATGGTCATTTAAAGCTCAGGAGTGAAAAGGCGCTTGTATTTGGGTACTGTAATGCGAATCACTTTCCATTCTGGTCTGGTGAACAAACCTGATGACCTAATAACTGATGTCAGCTTTAAAAAGCCTAAAGATTAACTGGGAGCTCTTTAACTCATAATCGGTGTATGATATGTATATTTTGTGTATCGTCATCGGATGTTTCATCGCGAGACAGCAGGGCCCCGGGGCAGTGGAGTTAAGGCACGTCTCCTCTCTGGCCCGTGTCGTTCACCAGGTGGAGGGAACATCGAGATCAAGACGGAGAAGGTAGATTTCAAGGTGCAGTCGAAGATCGGTTCCCTCGACAACATCGGACATGTTCCCGGGGGGGGCATGAGGAAGGTAAACCCCGCGAAGAACACAACGCCACTCAGGATCTTATATTTAAAATTCAAATCTTATTCCTCTTACTTTTTTGCTAAACAAGACAAAAAATTGGGTTAGAATTTGACTCAAGATTATTCAATGGGACATGAAAACAGTAACTTAAAACAAATATGTTCTACTTATATTTTCTAAGACTAAACACTTGACACAAAAATGACTTTTTTTCCCCACCAGTGTACCATACCTTATTTGACGAAGAATGTTTAAGGTTTTACAATGTTGTTCACTAGTTTAGGTGCAAATCAGTGGCCTGGGTTCAATCAAGACAATAAAACAAACGTTAATTTGTCTTCTTTACTCCCAGGTTGCAATTTAAGCTCAGGAGACATTCCAAATGATGAGTTTAGATAATCTACACTCGAACACCTGCTTTCCCTCTGCCGAAACGCTCTGAAACTGGCTTCTTGGAGAACCCGCTCTTGCTTGGAGACCTTTGTCTCGCACCTGCAGCATTTTCAACCATAGTTTCAGCAGTGAAAAACCAAAGACAGTCATATAAATGCAGTCAATAACACAAGATAAACTTCACAAGATGCACTATGAACAATAAAGAGTCCGTACTGTTCTTACCATTACGTATATTACTGTCAAAACATTTCAAACAGTTCACTTGACATTTCAATCTGCCTTTTTTTTCCTTTTTTTTTTTTCTCTTCTAATCATAACATTTAACAATTTAATAATTTAACTCGCTCTTAGAACTAGGCACAGCCCAGTGCAGCCACGTTATGTACAGCAGGAGTGTACAACAGGCCCACAGTGGTATATTTTAGAGGTGCCCCTTCAAACCCCGTCAGGAAAGGGGCTACACTCTGGGGCAGCCAGGAAAATGGCTGCCGGACTCTCTGCCTTCCTTCTCCTTCTCTTATTGGCCGCCTGCTTCATTTCCTGTTTGCCCATTTCCCCCTTCCACCCTCCATCACTGCTGTCCTCCTGGGGTGCGTCTCAATACTGGAAAAACACTTCCTCCTCTCCTCCACTCCTCTCCTCCACTCCTCCTCTCCTCCACTCGTCTCCTCTGCCATAGTCTCCAGTGGAAGACAGGGGGAGGAGACGGTTTTTTGGGGTATTGGGACGCACCCACTGAGCCAGGGGTCCCCAACACGAGGGTTACAGAGTGGGGAGAAGAGTGACTGGGTCCCCAACACGAGGGTTACAGAGTGGGGATAGAACGGATAGAAGGAGAGAACGGGCATGGTTCTGACCCGGCACATTGGTACACACCAGCCCCATTCTGAATCTGAGACTCCAGTAACCACCTCCAATCCAGCCTCTGTCCTCTTCTGTGCAAGCTCCATTCATTCATTATTTCTACCTCACATCATTTCTTTTGTGTCAGCTCCATTCATTTATTAGGGATTTAGATTCGATTTATTTATTATTGCTTGTGAGATTCATTCACATATTATTTCATGTGAGATTATTTTTTGTGTGAGATTCATGTATTTATTTTTGTTGTTTAGTTTAATTTATGTATTTTTTTATTTTGTACACAGACCACATTCTGGTTGAGGCCAGCCCCTTCAGTTTGTGTTTGTTTGCATGTTGTGTTTTTTGTGTTGTTGTTGTTGTTTTTCCCGCTCACCCCGCGCCGACCGTTCATCCTCAGAAAGAGAAGGGGAAAGAAGCCGAGGTGGGCGTGGCCGACCCCGCCCTAAACGGCGAAGGTTCGGTTCTCAGCCCCGCCCCCGCTGAGAGCTCGCCTCAAACCCCCCCATTTCAGCCGGTCATTCCCGAGGAACCCCCCCTCATTAGTCTGGAGGTCTCCCGTAAGTACCCACAATTCACCGGGCCCCCACCGCTTCACTCTTACGGCACCTGCGACGGCTAGTGCCTGGTTACCGTAGCGACGTACCGTGTGGGCCCTAAGTTTGGCTAAAAGTGAAATTTAAGTGATTGTTTGTTCATCACAAACTCCGTCTGGCTAATTGAGCAATCATCAATGCTGTGGCCAGAACTTTTTTGCGCGCACACACACACGCACGCACGCACGCACGCACGCACTCACTCACACACAGTATACATAACAGCTACGTGTGTACATCTGGCAGAATGTAAAAACTCATCTCACTTTAATGATTTTATCTATGGCATGGCTGCCACTCGAGACCACAGAACATTAGTTTAATGAAGCCATAATCCACAGCTCACTGACATCGGTGGAGTTCAACCTTTCAGCCCAAAGCAATAAAGCCAGATAATAATAATGTCTTCAGAAGATCTTATCTTGTTAATTAAAATCTGCTATGGAGGCGTTTGTTGATTTAAGAGCCTCATTAAAATAATTAATCTACTAATATACTGCATTTGGAAATGTAAGTGATGCCTTTTTGATTATAATGGAGCTGTAACAGGAATAGCGTTCCTGAATTAACAGCATTACACAGGAATGAAGCTTGACAAAACACAATGTTATACCTCATATGCTACATACATTTTTTGAATTTCCAAAGCACACAAGCAAACTGTGCATACCTTATATATCTTTAGTATACGTAAAACTAATGACATGACCGATCTTTAATGGAATTCGTTTTGCAGTGGTTGTGATAAAAGGGTTCGTACATCAAGAAATAAGGTCTGAGTAAATACGGCCTATGGAATGTTAGCCAAGACAGGAAATACCAGTTTATGAGCTTCAGAGTTTATGTGAACGTCGTGCCCACGGCTGTTTCAGTTATTAGGGCAATAAACCCGGCTGAAAGTGAACACGTTTTTGTCCTGGTTGACCCAGTGAGTCCCTTTCACAAGAAAGAGCTGCTTCAAGACGGCCGCAATTTCCGAAGGGAAACCAAACAGGCAGGTTAATTAAGGTGTGCACAAAACGATTTCCTGAGTCACCACCACAGTCGTCGCGGTCTCGGCGACCGAATTTTGTTGAAAGAACACAAAGGATTTCCACACGGGCGACGGAGACTTAATTAAACCGGGGAACTTCATTACATTACATAACAGGCATTTGGTAGACGATGTTATCAAGTGCATACCCATAAGCAGGGACAAGTGGACTGAAAGACCTTTTCAAGTAACCACA
>NC_083775.1:2123024-2318964 GCF_963514075.1 Conger conger | reverse complement strand
CGGCAGAAAACAAGGCGATCGAACGGAGACTGGCATCGGCGGTCTGCTAAAAAATAAACAAACGCAATTCACCTGCGTCACATGACAGGGGACGGGCTCCGCCTTCACCTCAGCTCCATCCTCCAAGGACACTTCACAGGGGGCGGAGTCTCCCAGCACGATCAAACCCTGCAGGGGGAGGGCAGACCAGAGCAATCGAACACAGCGCAAGACACCGCGACGTGAACAGCACAGGGCAGACCAGATTAATCGATCACAGCCAAGATAGCGATGTGCACAACACAGGGCCTAGTAAACATCAGGGGCGAGCCAGACCAGAGCAATCGATCACAGCTCTAAGACACGGCGATGAGAAAGGCGCAGCGATCGATAAGTATAAGCAGAATGCTGTTGCACTTTATAATAACATCAGAGCAGCAGACACAATGACTGCAATACAACATGACTCAATAAAATGAATCACACTGTTCATACAACTGCTCCATAACAACCGAGAGCACACAGCCCCGATTGCTCATACATCAGACACCAGCAGAACTCTCAATACAAAACTCAATTTAATCGAAGATTAAACTTAATCTGAGTCTGCGACACCTTCTCAAAGTGAATGGTGTAGTAAATGTAATCATGTAATGATAATATAAATGTATCATTATTATAAAAGTGGTGTATGGCAGGGATCCTCAAATGTGATCGAACTATTAGTGCTGATGAGGGGCCAGACTGGAGAGCAGCAGTTCTGGGCCCTGGAGAGCTGAGTTGAGGAAGCGGCAGGGTGGTTTCTGCAACTCATTCAGGGCAGGTATGAGCATCACAGAGCAATGTCACACCTCAATCAGCCAATCCGAGAGCAGAGTGGGAGGGGCTGAGCCGCAGAACAGGAAGTGAGATTTTATTAAGGCTCTGTGGAGCTGTCAGGACTGCAGCACAGACTGAAGGTTTACAGCAACGCTCCCTTCACCCGGGAGACAGGTGTGAAGACATTCTGACCAATCAGGAGCAGTAATCACCACTAACACCCTGTCACCCCATGTGTGGGTGTTCTCACCTTGTTGGAGCGAACCTGGAGGTAGGTGTGTGTGTGTGTGTGTGTGTGTGTGTGTGTGTGTTCTCACCTTGTTGGAGCGAACCTGGAGGTAGATGTCGGTGTGTGAGTGTGTGTGTGTGAGTGTGTGAGGGTGTGAGGGTGTGTGCGTGTGAGAGTTCGTGAGTTAGCAAATTAGTGAGTGTGTGTGTGTGTGTGTGAGAGAGTGTGTGTGTGAGTGTGTGAGTGTGTGTGAGAGTGTGTGTGTGTGAGTGTGTGTGTGTGTGTGTGTGTATGTATGTGTGTGTGTGTGTGAGAGAGAGAGTGTGTGAGAGAGTGTGAGTGTGTGTGTGTGTGTGTGTGTGTGTGTGAGTGTGTGTGTGAGTGTGTGTGTGTGAGTGTGTGAGAGTGTGTGTGTGAGTGTGTGAGAGTGTGTGTGTGTGTGTGAGAGAGTGTGAGAGTGTGAGTGTGTGTGTGAGAGTGTGTGTGTGTGTGTGTGTGTTCTCACCTTGTTGGAGCGGGACCTGGCGGTAGATGTCTGTTTGCTGGCGGATGCGGTACTCCAGGTCTGAGATGTGGGCCTGCAGCCAGTTCCAGTGGCTGATGATGGAGGCCCTCTGAAGAGCCACGCGCCCCTCCGCCCGCCTCCATCTGTGGCACAACAACAACCCAGCGTCAACATCTACACAACAACCCAGCGTTAACATCTACACAACAACACAACAACCCAGCGTTAACATCTACACAACACACAACAACCCAGCGTTAACATCTACACAACAACCCAGCGTTAACATCTACACAACAACCCAGCGTCAACATCTACACAACAACCCAGCGTTAACATCTACACAACAACACAACAACCCAGCGTTAACATCTACACAACACACAACAACCCAGCGGTTAACATCTACACAACAACCCAGTGTTAACATCTACACAACAACACAACAACCCAGCGTTAACATCTACACAACACACAACAACCCAGCGTTAACATCTACACAACAACCCAGCGTTACATCTACACAACAACCAGCGTCAACATCTACACAACAACCCAGCGTTAACATCTACACAACAACACAACAACCCAGCGTTAACATCTACACAACACACAACAACCAGCGTTAACATCTACACAACAACCCAGCGTTAACATCTACACAACAACCCAGCGTCAACATCTACACAACAACACAACAACCCAGCGTCAACATCTACACAACAACACAACAACCCAGCGTCAACATCTACACAACAACACAACAACCCAGCGTTAACATCTACACAACAACCCAGCGTTAACATCTACACAACAACACAACAACCCAGCGTCAACATCTACACAACAACCCAGCGTTAACATCTACACAACAACACAACACCCAGCATTAACATCTACACAACACACAACAACCCCATGCGTTAACATCTACACAACAACCCAGCGTTTACATCTACAAAACAACCCAGCGTTAACATCTACACAACAACCCAGCGTTAACATCTACACTACACACAACAACCCAGCGTTAACATCTACACAATACACAACCACCCAGCGTTACAATAACCCAACAACCCAGCGTTATCTACACAATAACCCAGATTTAACACCTACACAACATAACAAACCAGCATTAACACCTATACTACACACAACAAACCAGCTTTAACACCTACACAACACACAACAACCCAGCATTAAGATCTACACAACACACAACCAAGCTTTAACATCTACCACCAACACACAACAACCCAGTGTGAACATCTACACAACACACAACAACCCAGCGTGAACATCTACACAACACACAACAACCAGCGTGAACATCTACACAACACAACAACAACCTAGCGTTAACACATCTACACAACACACAACCCAGTTTAAGGCATCGACACTCTCTACAACACAACCCAGCTATAGACAGAGTGTTTGCGTTTGTGTCAACAATGGGTAAACACAGGCTTAGATACACCCAACATCCCTCCCAAAAAAACAAAACAAAAGGGTTTGGCCTTGGGCGAGTGATATTGTGTAGAGACAGGCGTGTATGAGTTTTTGCATGCAGGTGTGTGCTTGTGCTGAGTGAGAGAGAGAGAGAGAGGAAGGAGAGAGACAGAGGGAGAGAGAGTGTCAGTGGGAGAACTATAACATGCTAATCACAAACAAGCGGCTGGAATGCTCTGTGCTGTCAGCACTAAAACAAACTCAACCAGATCAGTCCCAATCACCCTCTAAAACCACTCCAGCTCTGAACTATCAACTGCAAAAAATAAACACTGTCCGTCCCCCCCCCCCCCCCGGGCGTAGACCGAGGCGATCTGAGCGGATACACTGGGTGGATCTGTCGAGAAAATGAAGAGGAACACAGGCGTGCTCCCAGTTGTAGGACTGCATTAGATTCTGAGACACCTTCATCAAAACAACCAGCGGAGGGGGCTAATCAACGAGCAAAGTTAGGCTGAAAATCACCCCGCTGCTGTTTCAAGGGCCACGACACCAGCTCATCTGCAGATAAAACTCCAGATAAACCCCGTCCCTGTCAAATGCTCAAACTGCCTGCCGACACATTTTTAATGCCAAATGGTCAAATCTAATTCAGCACAAATGTACAGCTAAAGCTCAGCTTCTAGCAAAAGAGTCCCATTGAGACGCTACATCATACCAAATACTACACCCCAGATGGTGGTTCTGTAGGAGGGATCCTTCCCGAATTAAAGGGGGGGGGGGGGGGGGGGGTGATGTAGGCCGCAGTAGAAGCTTAAGTTACTAACTCGGTCTCAGATGATGTGATGACATCACCGCTAACAAGATCGACATCAAACACTGCTGCTGATGTCACTACGTATCCCACAATCCCCTGAGGCAGCAGCTATGAAAGCAGAGTCCAGGGGCGTCAACTGAAAAAGGGTCGGTGTGGGTTGAGGTTGCTTTCTGCCCGGCATAAAGACAGCCGATTTCCCTCATCAAGGTTATTGACCGAAGACCATGATCACTCGGTTGAATCATGCAGTGCTTGTCGAAAACAGGAAGCTGCACCCACACCTGCCGTTTCAGATAAGACTGGACTCCTGGTCCCGTCCAGACAGACAGACACACACAGATATTCACTGCAATGTTCGAGGGGGATGGGCCAAATGAGATCTGAAGCTCCACTGCCCACGGGGGAGAATCTAGAGCTCTCCTCCCCGGACGCATTGTCTGCGGACATCACAGGAGATATTCATTTCCCCCGACGGGACGCAGGGCAGGAAGTGACTCTGAAGGGTCTCTGGCGGGGCAGACAGACGCAGACCGCGCACGGCAACCCGGGAGGACCCGGGTCACCGTTTCTCTGGAGCAGGGCCCAGTCCGGGTGAAGTGGGAGTGAAGAAGAATCCAAAATGGCGGCCGCTACAGAGAGAACTCACTGACCCTGTCTGTCCCAGCCCTCATTCACCACAGGAGAGCAGAGCTGCAGGACTGGGCACACACACCATCCTGTGATCTCTCACACACACACACACACACACACACACACACACACACACACCACACACACACACACACACACACACACACACCAGATCATCCTGTGATCTCACACTCACACACACACAAGATCATCCTGTGATCTCACACACACACACACACCAGATCCTGTGCTCACACACACACACACACACACCCACCCCCCCACCCTCAGATCGCACACAGAAACATACACACGCTATGCCTGGAATTTACACCACATGCAGTTTATTGACCGCCTTCCCACAAAACGGCACATGACACCGACATTCTTCCCCCAACACAGCAACGCAGAGTCAGGAAGGACCTGCAGCACAGAGTCAGCTGATTCAGGGGTGCATTACACAGTGAGCTCATTACTCTCCTACGGAGGGGAACCCCACAGAACAGAGGTATTAATGCTCACAGTGAGCAGGGCCAGAGATGGCGTGTGATTCAGGGGTGCCGTAGCTCATGTTCTCCAACAAGTCTCTGGAGACGCACAAAATACTGACTGACCGCTGACTGTGGTGGTAAACAAATGATAAAATAAATGAAATTGCATATACAAAAGAAAACCCACACCCCCACACACACACACACACACACACACACACACAGACACAGACACACAGACACACAGACACACACACACACTTCAGCTACTCTCTCCCCCTCATAACCCAGCACAGATACGCGGTTCTGAGAAGGAAACGCAAACTCATCTGCACAGAAGCAGCACCCAGGCACACAGAGTCAAACACTGCCCTGCAATCTCACATCACCCCCACAGCACACAGAGTCAAACACTGCCAGGCAATCTCACATTCACCCCCACAGCACACAGAGTCAAACACTGCCCTGCAATCTCACATCACCCCCACAGCACCAAACAGCATCGGGATGTGTTCCGGGTTACCTGTCAATCACACCAGTCACGGCCTGATGCCAATATTCATGCAGGAGAGCGCAAGAACCAGGCAGACATTCATAACTGACTTCCTACAGGAGTGAGTTAAAGGAAATCGCTCACACTGAACCCACTCTCGCTGAGAGACCGAGGGCCATGGGTCGGGACCACAGACGATTCCGATTATCCAAATGCTTCATCTGGAGCCCAACAATATTTAAATTATGCTCAACACAAACGGCGTGCGCCCTTAAAATGATTTGGCGGGGCGGATAGTTAGCGCTCACACTGGGGGATTAAAAAATGTCAGAATCGCTGAGATGATTGACACCTCACTGGAGATGCTGCTGGCAGGCTCCTCAGAGGTTTGAAAAGCCACACTGTTCCTCTGCAGAGCAAAGGACGCGCAGAAAACGCAGATGACAGCTGAAATGACACTGACAGAGTTTGAGACTGCGCAGCACAGGAAACCCTAAAGAACTCTTCCCCTGCTCAGTTTCACCAGCATGGGCACTGCAGACTGCTCACTGGAACAAGCACACGGTAAAGAACAAAAATACGTGAGAAATGTGAGATTGCAGCCAAAACAACGGGCCAACAGTGTCTATACCTAAAGGCCTTCTGATATCAGATGAACCGTCACACAAACTAGGTCACAGACAGACGCACACAAAACACAGAAAAACAAAACAAACAAAAAAATACACACACACAGAAACACACACACAGGCACACATACAGAGAAACACACACACAGGCACATATACAGAGAAACACACACACAAGCACACACACACACAGGCACACATACAGAGAAACACACACACACAGGCACATATACAGAAACACACACACACATATACAGAAACACACACACACTCAGACACACACACACACACACACACACACACACACACACACACACACACAGCACACACACACACACACACACAACACACACACACACACACACACACACACAACACACACACACACACACACACACACACACACACCAGAGCTGGGTCTGAAGGCCACACACAGAAACGCACACACACATACAGAAACACTACACACACACACACACACACACACATTTACTCCAGAGCTGTGTCTGAAGGAGCCAGAGGGTGGTGAAATGAATAGGCCCTCCTGTTGGCCTGCCACACGCAGACCAGGACAGAGTTCCTCTGCCTTTTACTCCAGATTCACACTTTAAACACACCCTACCCGCCCCCGCCCCCCCCCCACCGTGGCCCCTCCTCAATTAAAACTTTCCACCCGGGGGAGGCTTCAGTGAGGGGGGGCAGGCGTGGGGGAGGGGCGCGCTGCCTGCAGTACCGCAGCGGGCCAGCGCAGCAGGGGGGGCAGCAGAGACCCACACAGACACGTCTGCAGGGCCCAGCTGAGCAGCAGGCCTCTCTCCTCTGAGCCAATCTACAGTAGCGGGAAATGACCAAAACCCCGCCCCTCCCCCAACGCCGCACACAGACAGGAGGAGGGAGGGAGGGAGGGAGGGGTCTCAGCTCAGGGGCACACACCACATACAGGAGGACAGCAAGCCCTCCCCTTTCTCTAAAGATTTCCAAAAATAAAAAAAGCACAATAAACACAGAGACGCGAGCCTGTGAAGTGCTTTCATGCACAGGCAGGCTGGGGCCGGCGGAAATGCCCCTCCCGCCTCAGAACTAGGCCCTCCAGCCCCAGAACCAGGCCCTCCAGCCCCAGAACTAGGCCCTCCAGCCTCAGAACCTGCCCCTTTTGCCCCAACCGCCCAATGCACCCCTTGACTCGATCTAAACATTTAAGTTGGTATTAATGCCAGCGTTCAACATCGATTTTGGAGAATTTTGCACAGCAGATTCTCTCAGGCGGTGTGGCCTCCTGGGCGGACACGGACCGCAGGGGGAAAAAATGACCAAGAGTCCGCGACGTCATCCATGGAGTCTCTTTGTGGAGGCCGCCATGTTTCACACAGCGGAGCCAGAGATGGCGTCAGGAAAAGAGGAGACTCGTATACGGTCATGAGATTCCCTTTCCGTCTGGAAAGCACTACACATGTGGAGAGAAAAGACGGAGGACAAAAACACCGGTCGTGACGCTCTCTCCGCGGGAGAAAACGGACTTGGTGTTTGGGCCACGTCGGGCCCACTGACCTACATTAGCAGAGAGGCTGGACCACAGAGGTGCCATGAGCAGCGTCTCAACAAGAACAGGAAGTGAGCTCCACAAACCAGGCCCGGTTTCGTCCGCTCGGCCGGACTTTAGTTACGCCTTGCTGGCCGACACCCCTGCCCGGGTCCAAAACGCCAGGCCTGCCCGGGTCCAAACGCCGGCCCTTCCCGGGTCCAAACGCCGGCCCTGCCCGGGTCCAAACGCCAGCCCTGCCCGGGTCCAAACGCACAGGTTCTGAGGCACACACCTTGGCTGCTGAATGGCTAGAGTGCTGCAGTTCTGTAAGTGGCTCTGGAGAACAGCATCTACTCGATGACTAATTAGGGCACGGTGGGGGGTGGGGGGGTGGGGGTGGTGGCGGGGGAGGGGGGGAGCTCAGCCCTCCCAGTGGGAGACCCTGCACAGTAACAACACTGGGAGCTTTTATATTATGTCAACACGACTTAAACTGCCCATTTATTTTCAACATAATTAATGTGAAGTGCAGGAATTCATGAGGCTTTTTCTGTGTGAGGGAGACAGCATGCAAACCCCCCCCCCCCACCCACGGGGGAAGTTTGGCCTGGATTAAGAGCTGGAAGAGAGGATAGAACCCCCCCCTCCCACCTCCTAAAAAAATGAAAAATAAAAAATACCCTCCCAGGAAGCCCTAAGAACCATCATTCAAGAAAAAATGTCGAGGGCATTGAGTTAACACCAAAACATTTTCATCAGCTAAAGGAGGCTTGCCCCTCTAAAATGTAGGTTGCTGACGGTAAAAACTCGCTCGTCTGTCCAGGGACAGACGGACTCTCCAGACAGAACTGGCCTCAACAGACAGGGAGCCAATCGGTGGGCTGGCTCTGAGAGAACAAAGAATTTAATGTCGTGAGAACCAAGGCCCCGCCCCCTCTTGCGTCACATGACCCGCCTGTAGCACACAGCCCAGCTGGAGGAAAGATGAGAGAGAGGGAGAGAGAGAGAGGGAGAGAGAGAGAGAGAGAGAGAGAGAGAGAGAGAGAGGGAGAGAGAGAGAGAGAGAGAGAGACTGTGTGTAAAGTGTAGGGAGAGAGAAAGAGAGAAAGAGAGAGTGTGTGGGAAGTATAGAAGGAAAAAGAGAAAGGAAAGAAATGGAGTGTGAAGTGTAGGGAGAAGGAAACAGAGGAGAGAGAGGAAAGGGAGTGTGAAGTATAGAAAGAGAGGGAAAGAGAGATGAGAGGTGAGGGAGAGAGAGAAGGAGGAGGGAGGAGAGAGGAGAGAGGAGAGAGAGAGAGAGAGAGAGAGAGAGAGACAGGGAGGGGGGGAGGAGAGAGAGAGGAGGGAGGGAGAGGGAGAGCTCTAGAGAAGGGAGCTGTGGGCAGAGCCTTCACCCACGTCCACTGGGAAACAAAGGGAAACGGATCCTGACGCTTCAGAGACCAGGAGAGAGAAGCCAGCGGCCCAGGCCTCAACTCAAATCAGCGTGCGTGCTTACTCACAAATAAACAAACAAACCTTTATTTATTCAATTAACACATCTTTTCTGTGCAGCAGTGGGAAACAACAAATAACAAGCACATAACTGTAGGGACAGTAACAAGTGCTTGAAGTTAAAAAAAAAAATCAACCGGCAGTCACCAGCTGCTATAGCAACAAACAGCCTACAGGTGAAACGCACTGTTCATTTGGTCTACGAGTGAAACACACTTCATTTGGCCTACGAGTAAAACACACTACTCATTTGGCCTACGAGTAAAACACACTGTTCATTTGGCCTACGAGTGAAACACACTTCATTTGGCCTACGATGTTCATTTGGTCTACGAGTGAAACACACTTCATTTGCCTACGAGTAAAACACACTACTCATTTGGCCTACGAGTAAAACACACTGTTCATTTGGCCTACGAGTGAAACACACTTCATTTGGCCTACGAGTAAAACACACTGTTCATTTGGCCTACGAGTAAAACACACTGTTCATTTGGCCTACGAGTAAAACACACTGTTCATTTGGCCTACGAGTGAAACACACTTCATTTGGCCAAGAGTAAAACACACTACTCATTTGGCCTACGAGTAAACACACTGTTCATTTGGCCTACGAGTAAAACACACTTCATTTGGCCAAGAGTAAAACACACTTCATTGGCCTACGAGTGAAACACACTTCATTTGGCCTACGAGTGAAACACACTGCTCATTTGGCCTACGAGTAAAACACACTTCATTTGGCCTACGAGTAAACACACTTCATTTGGCCTACGAGTGAAATACACTGCTCATTTGGCCTACGAGTAAAACACAGCTTGTTTTGGTACTCTACCCTACTCTAGTCGCATATCTGACTGCCACATCTGACCAGGACTGAAATCTTGATCCCTGCACATGCCACATATGTGCACCCAGCCTTTCACAGCCTAAATGTGTCATCACATGAAAATCACATGAATCACCAAGAATTTAGGAAGAAGCAGAAAAGTCACGAAACTGGCAAATAATAAACCCCACACACACACTACACACACTACACACACACACACACACTACACACACACACACACACACACACACACACTACACACACACTACACACACACACACACACACACACACACACACACACACACACACACAGAGCAGCCTCTGTCCGGTGCGATAGCCCCTTATCTCCAGGCTGGACAGGGTGGAGGGCCAGGCTGGGCCCCAGATAAAGGGCCCCATTACCGCTAAAACGGGCCCAGGAGAGGCCTGTAACCAAGGGGGGGGGGGGGGGGGGTGTGGGGTGTGCACAGAGACAGAACAGAACCAAACACCGCCGTGTCTCAGCACAGCACGGGTGTGTGATAAAACACACTCACGACACAAACAGGCCAGAGAGAGGAACGTGCATTAAGGGTTTCTCTCGCTGTGTGGATTATAACGGGAGTTGAAGGGGCCATAAAGTATCAGAACACACAGTACCCAAATAAATACACACAATTAGTCTGAAGAAACAGTTATGACATCAGAACTATGAGCTTGTTTTTCTTCAGCACAGCCCAGCCTTGGAGCTGAACTAATCCAAGTGCTCGGCACAGAGCCGGCCAGCCAATCAGAGCAGAGCTTCACTGATATCAATGAGCCTTAAAGACACAGTCACCGACACAGCCTGCTCGTGGTGGAGCGCATGAGAGGCGGGAGAATGGAAAGCGGACAGAGACTGCTTTCGGTACTTAAAACACAGGACCTTGAACATGTCCAACCGCCTGAATGATCCAGAGATAGGAGGGAGGGGGGAGAGAGAGAGATAGAGAGAGAGAGAGAGAGAGAGACAGAGGGGGAGGGGAGGGGAGAGAGAGAGAGAGAGAGACAGAGGGGGAGGGGGGAGAGAGAGAGAGAGAAAGCTGATGAGTCACACACCAGTTTCACTTCTGCTCGGGGTGAGGAAATCCACACACGCCCAGCTGTGCGGAACAGAACCCAGCCGCCGTGCGCCAAACCACTGCTGACACACGCACACTGGAGCCTAACCTTGCAGCGTATCACAGGACACACTTTATAATATAAACACACACGCGCAATCACAGCGCAAAATAGACCAAATAATACAGAAAGAGCCGATGTGAGGATTGTGTGTGCGTGAGAGAGAGAGAGAGAGAGGGAGAGAGAGAGAGAGAGAGAGGAGAGAGAGAGAGAGGAGGAGAGGAGAGAGAGAGAGAGAGAGAGAGAGAGAGAGAGAGAGAGAGGAGAGGGAGAGAGGGAGAGAGGAGAGGGAGAGGAGAGGAGAGAGAGGAGAGAGAGGAGAGAGAGGAGAGAGAGGAGAGAGAGGAGAGGAGGAAGAGATGATGCCACACACTCTCCCCTGTTTAACTCTGCGCTCCTGAGAACACAGTATCAGAGCAGAGAGGCATCTCTGCCCACACTGATAGTAACTTACGACGCCTTTATCCAAAGCAAACTTGTGGTGAGACGAAGCAGGGACAATCCCCTGGAGCACTGCAGGGTAATGGCTCGCTGAACGGCCCAGCAGCTGTGCAGATCTTATCCTGGTCACACCACTAGGCCAGGGGTCACCAGCCCTGCTCCTGGAGATCTACAGTCCTGCAGGTTTTCACTCCAACCCTGACAAGGCTCACCTCATTCAACAGCTAAAGAACTTGAGCTGATAATTAGTAGAACCAGGTGTGTGCCAAATTTGTGTTGCAGTGAAAACCTGCAGGACGGTAGATCCTCAGGAACAGGGCGGTGACCCCGCACCAGGCTACAGGCTGTGCTCCAGGCTCCCTGTAATCAGACCGTAGATGTTCATCACGCAGTGAACTGCAGGCCCGGCGTCCGGGAGCAGCTAACAGCATCAAAAGCTGCTCTTCCCCCTCCTCTCGCCCACCTGGAGGAAGGATTCTCCCGCTCCGAGCCTGGAGATACAGGCCTCAGACCACCCCTCCTCCCCAACCAGGAACAAAGGAGGGTTCTGTACCCTCTCTCCCTCTCTCCCTCTCTCTCTGCAGCACACAGAGTGACCAGGCCACCTGAAAGGTAATATTCAGGTCAGGTGGGCCAGCACTGCAGCTTGGCAACACAAAAAAGGCTGCGGCCGTTGGTAATTCTGAATGTTATTCACCGGCAAAGACTCTCTCCCACAGAGGCCCGGCGATGGACTGGTCCCTGAAGGACGCAGTATTTCAGATTGTCTCCTCCCATTAGAGCGGGAAGCCCGGCAGAGCGGGGTGACAGAACGCAGAGAGGACCCCGCCACACCGCAAAAACACCAGCAACCAAGACCTTCAGCGCCAAGGCCACGATAAGGAAATATAAAACAAAACCAAGAACAGAAAACCTTTGACACTTCATGAGCAACGGGCACACATGTAATAATGATGCAATGACGCTGCTGGTGTGACGGTGGACAGGGTGGAGGGGGTTAGGGTCAGGGCATCAGGGTCAGGGCATCCTGATGGTGTGATGAGGATATAGGCCTGGATCCGCCAGCAGAGGTTTCTGACGGGCCAGAGGTTTTTTCTCCGGCCAGTCGAGCAACCAGGTGTGTGTGTGTGTGTGTGTGTGTGTGTGACCAGGCCTGAGGGTGTGTGTGTGAGCTAGTACGTTTCCAACGCTGCAGGACGCCTTGCATAAAAACAGAGGAAGGCCGGGGTTACGGGTTATGCAACAGGGGGCGCACACGAGGGAGGGGGCAGCGTGCCGTTAATCAGACCCAGATGTGACGGGAAAGGGGTGTTATTGGGAAAGAGGGTCAGACGGGAACACGCTCCATCACCCTCCCCCTCCCCCTCCCGCTCCACATCCCCACAGCCAGAACACCGGAGCGGATCAGGCAGGAAACCTCCCACTGCAGGAATGTGGAGCGAGCGTCCCTCAGAAGGAGCTGCCCCCCTTTCAGAGCCTGTAGCATAGCGACTGTAGCATAGCGACTAAGGTATGCGACGGTAACCTAGCGGCTAAGGTACGCGACTGTAGCCTAGCGGCTAAGGTACGCGACTGTAGCCTAGCGGCTAAGGTACGCGACTGTAGCCTAGCGGCTAAGGTACGCGACTGTAGCCTAGCGCTAAGGTACGCGACTGTAGCCTAGCGGCTAAGGTACGCGACTGTAGCCTAGCGGCTAAGGTACGCGACTGTAGCATCGCGGCTAAGGTACGCGACGGTAGCCTAGCGGCTAAGGTACACGACTGTAGCCTAGGGCTAAGGTACGAGGGGGAGCATCCTGAGGCAGATTGGGATGCGGAGAGGTAGAGACGGGCCAGGAGTCCCGGAAAGAGGAACGGAATAACGGGACCGGGCAGGCGGGGGGGAGGGGGCCTTTAAATCAGCGGTGTGAGGGTGACACCTCTCCTCTACAGGAACAGGCAGTTCAGGAACACACACAGACACACACACAGACACACACACAGACACACACACAGACACACACACAGACACACACCGCTCAAGGTCGACAGCAAGCACAGCATGTACCGAGCCCTCAGCTCCGATGCAGCACAGCAAAATTTATGAGCTTAAAAACAACAACGATTCAGAACTCCAAATTCACATGTGTATCTAATCACCACTGTTTACACTTCACGCAGTGAAATGCGCGTTATTTAAATGCCCGTCCATTACTCATCGTAAAGCTGAGAGATGCAGTGACATGGTGCGGAAACAGAGCGGACAGTCTGACCGTAAGTCCTGCCGCTGGGGAACCAGCGGAAATGCAGGTGAGTCACCTGCACACCCCTCAAACACCCCCCAATACTGACCGCACACCCCCCCCCAATACTGACCGCACACCCCCCCCAATACTGACCGCACACCCCCCCCAATACTGACCGCACACCCCCCAATACTGACCGCACACCCCCCCAATACCGACCGCAGACCCCCCAATACTGACCGCACACCCCCCCCAATACTGACCGCACACCCCCCCAATACTGACCGCACACCCCCCCAATACTGACCGCACACCCCCCCAATACTGACCGCACACCCCCCAATACCGACCGCACACCCCCGGGATTCACTCTGCTGCCTCCCGGTGAACACAGAGGGGCTGTACGTAGGGTGACCGGCTCTCAAGCCCCCCGGCACCTGCCTTATACTTATAGGTTCGATCACACCATTACATTTTCCACCAGAGACCTGGGTGTGGAGAGCCAATGGCAGCACAGAGACCTGGGCGTGGGGAGCCAATGGCAGCACAGAGACCTGGGCGTGGGGAGCCAATGGCAGCACAGAGACCTGTGTATGGGGAGCCAATGGCAGCAGAGACCTGGGTGTGGGGAGCCAATGGCAGCACAGAGACCTGTGTGGGGGGAGCCAATGGCAACACAGAGACCTGGGTGTGGGGAGCCAATGGCAACACAGAGACCTGTGTGGGGGGGAGCCAATGGCAACAGAGACCTGGGCGTGGGGAGCCAATGGCAGCAGAGACCTGAGCGTGGGGATGTGACTGGGCCACGGGACAGATGGGGAAACTCATGAAAGGGACGAGATCAAAGTTTCCCCCCCTTTCCTTCTCCTGCAACTGCACGAGGAAACCGGAGACGCCTTCAAACAGCCCAGCTCTTCTCACACACACACACACACACACACACACACACACAGCGTGCACACTCATACTCACAGCGTGCGCACACACACAGCGTGCACACTCACTCACAGCGTGCGTGCACACACACACACACACACACACACACAGCACAACACACACACACACACACACACAGCACACCACACACACAGCACACCACACACACACACACACTCACAGTGTGCACACACACACACACACACAGCGTACACACACACACACACTCAGTGTGCACTCACACACACACACACACACACACACACACACACACACACACACACACACACACACACACACACACACACACACACACACACACACACACACACACACACACACACACACACACACGAGCCCTCACAGACAGAGCCAGGAGCTGAGCTCCACACACCGCATCCATTCACTAATTTATGCAGGAGAGATGAGTCACGTGTGCACCTCACAGAGACTGAACTGGATCATCTGCTGCCTCTGGTTAGCAGACTGATCCAACAGGAACAATGAGATCAGACGCAGCGAGGAGTCGTCAGCGCGGTGGAGCCAGTTCAGCGCGGTGAGCCCAGCGCCTGTTCAACACACGCTACACGTCACAGACGGGCCCTCACGAGCCGCCTGACTGCGTGCTCACGGTTCATGGAAAATAACTGGCTGACGAGAGGCGGCATTAGTGGGTGTGCAAACGGAGATGACAGACGTGGCGTGCGTTAGCCAGCGCGATGAGGTAGGCCGCATGACTGACTGTTCAGTTATGGAGTTTTCCCCTTACTGCACACCTACTATATGTTTTCATGGGGGGGTAAGTGCTTTGAATAAAAGTGTTCATCAAATGGCACATATTCAAATGGAATATTCTGTAATGCAATGCCGGAGCGTGAGCTATGGACAGGCATTAGACGTTTAGTTTGTAGCCCCCCCCATCCAGTATCACCACCAGCCGCCACTGGTGTGTGTGTGTGTGTGTGTGTGTGTGTGTGTGTGAGTGTGTGTGTGTATATGTATGCGTGTGTGTGAGTGTGAGTGTGAGTGTGTGCATGCGTGTGTGTGTGTGTGTGTGTGCATGCGTGTGTGTGTGGGTGTGTGTGCATGCGTGCGTGTGTGTGTGTGTGTATATGTGTGTGTGTGAGTGTGTGTATATGTAGTGTGTATGTGTGTGTGTATGTATGTGTGTGTGTATGTGTGTGTGTATGTATGCGTGTGTATGTGTGTGTGTATGTATGTGTGTGTGTATGTATGTGTGTGTGTATGTATGTGTGTGTGTATGTGTGTGTGTATGTATGCGTGTGTATGTGTGTGTGTATGTATGTGTGTGTGTGTATGTGTGTGTGTGTGAGAGAGTGTGTGTGTGTATGTATGTGTGTGTGTATGTATGTGTGTGTGTGTGTGTGTGTGTGTCTCCAGTCATCTCGCTCCTGAGCGGAGCAGCAGAAGGCTCTGAGCCCGTTTCACCTGCGCCTTACAGAAGACGTGTCTGCACTCCGTGTTTAATGGGGCTTCAGCTGCATCTGCAGAGTTTTTTTTAATTTTTTTATATCGGTTTGCCTGCTCTAGAAAGAGATCACAACATCGGCACAAACATCACATCAACAGGAAGTGAGACGCAGGCTCTCCATGTTTCCGCCGTGGCGCTGGCGACAACGTCTCTCTCGGCATGACCGGGTGCCAAGCCCGGTTCTGGCCACTGGACTGGACCGCAGCCACGCCGCGTGGCCCACAGCCTGGTACAGAAAAACGGGAAACCTTCCCCAGAGCGCCCAGGCTAACGGCGCTCAGCATTAACGTCGATGAGGACAGAGAGGAAGGTAGCCGTAGCCAGGGGCGGGTGTCAGTGCTAAAACATAAACAGGAAGCGAGACGGCACATGCAGCTGGAAGAGCCAGGCAGGAAGAGGAGAGTAAATCAAACAGGGCTGAGAGTGACGGGCTGTTGTTCACACGCTCTCTCCCTCCATCCATCAGTCTCTCTCTCCATCCATCCCTCAGTCTCTCTCTCCCTCCCTCCATCCCTCAGTCTCTCTCTCCCTCCCTCCATCCCTCAGTCTCTCTCTCCCTCCCTCCCTCCATCCATCCCTCAGTCTCTCCCTCCCTCCCTCAGTCTCTCTCCCTCCATCCCTCAGTCTCTCTCTCCATCCATCCCTCAGTCTCTCCCTCCCTCCCTCAGTCTCTCTCCCGCTCTCCCTCCCTCAGTCTCTCACTCCCTCCATCCCAGTCTCTCTCGCTCTCTCTCTAGACTCTAGCCTCGGAGGTGAATCACAGGTGAACGTGTTCCTGCTCTGGCAGGCCTGTGAGCTGGGTACCGCTCCCTCGTCCAGGGCCCGTCCCTGGCCAACGCAGTCAGACAACCCCGGCACGCTCCTCTCAGGCAGGCTGGGAGCTGGGTACCGCTCCCTCGTCCTGTACGACACGGGCCCTGGCCAACGCAGTCAGACAAACCCGGCACGCTCCTCTCAGGCAGGCTGGGAGCTGGGTACCGCTCCCTCGTCCTGTACGACACGGGCCCTGGCCAACGCAGTCAGACAAACCCGGCACGCTCCTCTCAGGCAGGCTGGGAGCTGGGTACCGCTCCCTCGTCCTGTACGACACGGGCCCTGGCCAACGCAGTCAGACAAACCCGGCACGCTCCTCTCAGGCAGGCTGGGAGCGCGGCCACCGACGTCACAACAAACACACGCTCTGAGTCACGCCAACAACCCGCTGAATGTGCCGTTTACCCTCATCTCCCGACACGCATTCGGCCGGCACCGAAGTATGTGAAATATCTGAGCGTTTCCAAACAAGGAGTCAGACCAAGTCTTCCTTTTTCCGTAAAAATTCCCTTTGCATCACGCACAGCACTGACAACAGCTGCGCAGAGCATGAAAAGGACCAAATCCCCGAAGGCAGACCCACCCGACCCAACAGCAAGGCTCGCATCACGTTAGACTCGCAGGAAACCACATGAATTAGCATTTTTTTTTTAAAGGCCTTTTACGAAACACGAGGCCATTATTGCACAAAGGTGCCAATTACGGCAGAGCTCTCTCCGGCTCTCTTTCGGCGGCGGATAAAACGCGTGATGAACCCACGCTCGATCAAGCCTCTGAAACCATCGGCACCGGCGTCAGACGACACTGCAGGCAGCATTATGACAACGCAACGTGCGTAACCCGTCCGCACCGGTTTCACTTCAACCGTCCGGTGGCAGCAGTGAAAATGCCTCGGCGCCGATCCAAACAGCGCCTCTCAGATCAGACGCTCAACACCACGATGCTGAGGGACGTCGTCATGGACGATCCCCCAAATCCCTCATCCCTCAGCTCTCATCACATGACATTACATGTCCTTCGGCTGGCGCGTTTATTCAAAGTGACGTAACAGTTGATTAGACGAAGCGGGAGGCAGTCCTCCCCTGGAGCAATGCAGGGTTAAGGGCCTTGCTCAAGGGCCCAACGGCTGTGCGGATCTGCAGTGGGCGTTCTCTCCCACGCAGCAGGCCAAACGGACCACGGCTGGAATAACCGGTCTGCACAGCCCTCAGCTCACCTGCACAACCAGCCACTTCCTCACACCTCCTCCTCACACGCAACACACACCTCCTCCACACGCGCAACAACACACACCTCCTCCTCACGCGCAACAACACACACCTCCTCCTCCACACACTCACAACCACACACAGCTCCTCCTCACGCGCAACAACTACACACCACACACTCACAACCCACACACCACACACAGCTTCCCCACATACTCACAACCCACACACACCTCCCCCACACACACAGCTCCCCCACACACTCACAACCACACACACCTCCCCCACACACTCACAACCACACACACCTCCCCCACACACTCACAACCACACACACCTCCCCCACACACTCACAACCACACACACCTCCCCCACACACTCACAACCACACACACCTCCCCCACACTCACAACCACACACACCTCCCCCACACTCACAACCACACACACCTCCCCCACACACTCACAACCACACACACTACACACAGCTTCCCCACACACTCACAACCCACACACACCTCCCCCATACACACCTCCCCCACACACCAGCGTAAAGCCCTCTCACACACAAAACCCTCAGCCACACACACACACACACACACACACACACACACACACACACAAAACCCTCAGCCACACACACACACACACACACACAAAACCCTCAGCCACACACACACACAAAACACACAAGACACAAAATGCTCAGCTAGAGACACACATTTCCGTCTCATCGACACAGACTGCATGGCCTCTTGGTGAAATAGGACACACACACACACACACACACAAGGTTCAAGATTATAGTTACAAGAAGTATGGGGGACGAAAACTCACACTTCACCCAAACGACTTTGCTCCATTCACTTGGAGAAGCTTGGAGCAGACATTTGCCTGGAACATTTTCCTCAGTATGGAAAATTTCTACAACTAGTGAAAAAACAGCTCCACCCACAGTGCTGTGTTTACAAGCTGAGAACAAACAGACAGAGCACGGACCCAGCCTGACTAATAAAGAATTCGGAAAATATGCATATTTGGGTTTAAACATGCGGAAATTAAACCCCATCCAAATTGGTTTCAAATGATTACCCACCACAAGAAAAAGAGTGCCATTTCCAGCCTGGCCAAAAAGTTAAAAAATAAAAATCCCAAAATAACTGGACGAGTGGAACAATGGAATCTGTGACTGCCTGACCATTTCCTCCCGAGCCCCACCCAGCACTCTTCTGGGTGCAAAACATCCAGAACATTCCCCCGTTCACAACTCCTGGGCACAACTGCATGTCATTTGTTGCCTCCCACAAAATTGGGAGCAAAGGGACTTTTTTTCCCCCCAGCTTTCCTAGAGAAAAGGCCGGGACAGGGACTGCAGAGAGAACGAGGGGAGGGGGGGGGAGTGGGATGGGTAGGAGGGCTCGAGCATTTGGGGAGTCCAGGCCCCCAAGGGGAGAGGCGAGGACACCCCATCGACGCGACTCCAAGGGGCTAAGATCACCCCCCTGAGCCTTCCGCCGGGGTTTCACGCAGATCCTTTCACCCAGAGGCACCCGAACCCCTGCCCAGGTACCTCAGCCAGACCCAGGTATCCCAGCACACCTGGTACTGAGTTTGATCATTAGCCTCAGGTGCGCCCCAGAGGGAACACAGGTGTGGGAGAGCCAGCGGGCGGAACCCAGCCGGAGGAGAGCCGAACATCTCTCCAGCCACACGCGCTGGCACACACGCGGGCGGTCCGGAGCGTGGGAGGGGCCGGTTCCGGACAGAACGTCAGACACGCCCGCCCACACGGTCAGACAGCGCCGGACTCCAGCCTGAAGCAGGAGTAATTCCTCTTTTCGGGTGTGTGCGCTCACACTGCGCGCCCGTGGAAAGTGAGGGGGGGAGAGCAGGGTGTTGCCCGAGGGCTGCAGACGTTTATTAAATGTGTCACCATTTCCTCTTTCCCGATTCTGCAACAGCAAAGCCTTCCTGATCACTTTCCCCACTGCACCTTAACCGGGAGGGAACGGTTCACAGCGTGCGGAGCCAGAGAGCACACTGCAATCTGTTCCTTCTGCTCAAAAACACGGACAAATTGTACGGATACAAGTGCCGTCAGCATTCGTGAGCTTAATTCGCCCGTTTATTGCCAGCCGAAGGAAATCGAGATCTCAAAATTTCCGAGACTGTGTCGGTTTTAGGGAAGGGAGTGCCCCGCTAGAAGCAACACAAAGAACCACAGAGTTCAACACGAACGCACCTTAGACCAGGAAGTTATGCACGGCTCACAAAACCAACAAAAGCTGCACGGGCCAGACCTGAGGCAGCTGCACGGCGGGGCGTTGGAGCTATTTAAAGTCTGAGCAGAACGACCTCTCGCCTTTAGCAGGGCCCGCCCGCCCTTCTCCTTTCTGCGGTCAAGATGACCCGCTCCTCTTCCTCAAGAAGGGCACTCGAGCCTCGACCTGAAGAGCTGCCCCGCCTGTCCGGATCACCGGTGACACGGCAAAGAACCCAATCACAAAAACAACCCCTCTCCTGAACCCCGCGGCTCTCCTTTCTTACGTTTTAATTTAAGACCAGCCCCCTATGGCCTCTATACGCACACACACACACCCTATGGCCTCTATACGCACACACACAGGGGCTCTATACGCACACACAGACCCCTATGGCCTACACACACACACACACACACACACACACACACACACACACACACACACACACACACACACACACACACACACACACACACACACACACACACACACACACACACACACACACACACACACACACACACACACACACACACACACACACACACACACACACACAGGAGTGCACTCCGTTCAGCCAAGTCATAACCAGGGCCGAGGTCTGAGTTTATGACAGTCCAAAGTGTCTGAGAACGCAACAGCCGTCAGGCAGGAAGCCAGGGCGAGGTGTGGGCCTGTGGGCCGCCTTAGCCTCGCCCGCTAACCTAAACCAGCAATCACAGGTCCCCCTTTCTACCTCTCCTGCACGAGAACATCACTGCAGTCACAGATCTCCCTGTTTTCACCCAGGCAACCGAGGACAACTCGCAGGATGATGCAAAGAGATCAGAGCAAACAGACTAGAAGAAAAAAATAAAAATAAAAAACTTTTTCACTGCTATACACCACTGCCTGAAACTGAAAACCACATTCCTTCACATCTTAAATCTTCAAAGATTAGGCCCACGTTTCCTCCCAAAACCCTGAGCCATCACTCCAACAAGATTACACGGCATCACCCCAAAAGGAGAAATAAGCATTTATAAATACAATACAAACACATTACAGGAAACATCCCTCAGTGGCCATAGATGGGAGGATATTGGTGATTAGGAGGGGAATTAGCGTCTTACGCTGATCAAACACGCAGCCAAGAACCACTTGCAGTGTACACAGCGATACACAAGGACTCCGGGAGAGAACGTTTCAAACAGACGGACCTTGACACTTCTGCACACGTCACACGTGTGAGGGCCACAGGCAGTGACCGTGTTCCAGGTCCGTGTGCGAGCCAGGCAACGCGAACGCAACTCGCCGGCACGTTCCCCGACCAGAGATCCGCTCTCCGTTTCTGCGTTTAAACGGCGAGATCGAGCGGGAAGCACAGCGAACACAGCCCCCGCCGGGAGACCACGACGTCTCGGTGCCGCCCGGGCCTTTTGTTCGGGCCGGGCTCCTCGTGCCGCGGCTAATTTTAGCCGGCGCTCGGGTCAGCTGACAGCCGCGTGTGGGGCCACGCAGCCCGGGACAGAGCTTCCAGAAGATTCCCAGCACACAAACACTCGTCTTGCATCAGCCACCATGTCAATTCCACCCCCCTCCCCCCCACCTCATCCTCGCCAGGCCCAACCAGCAGCTGAACGTTTCATCAGGCTAAGCAGCCAAAACCTTATTTTTTTAAGCTCGTTTCCTGGTCGTGCTGAGACACGGTGTTCACTAGTGTCACTGCGGTTGGCTTCAGTATCGGTCATTCAGACCCTCTCCGATGTAAAGTCAATAGTATAGTTGAGGTCACAATACTAAGTCAATAATTCAAGAAAACGGTGTATTGGTGTATTTTCTTTATCTCACGCACCACCCCATGTGCCGATTCGCTTAAAGTTATGGTGTCATTAGGACAATAGAGCAGTGCTTTGTGGATGAATCAGGAACAGATTACTACAGTCTCTCTCGCTCGCTCAGTTGGGGAACCATCCACTTTCCCCGACTCAGAAGAACACTTGGCTCTTTGAACAGAGAACATCACACGAGCCAGAACAACAATGTGTCTGAGGAAATCACCTCGCCTCGTGATGGATTTGTCAAACCAAAGCAGAAAGAACTGAACTACTATGTGTGTGTGTAAGTGAGCATGTCAGATGGGCTCTAAGGCCCAGGGCCACCGGCTCCCAGCCCGACATTCCCACCGGCTCCCAGCCCGATATTCCCACCGGCTCCCAGCCCGATATTCCCACCCGCTCCCAGCCCGATATTCCCACCGGCTCCCAGCCCGATACTCCCACCGGCTCCCAGCCCGATACTCCCACCGGCTCCCAGCCCGACATTCCCACCCGCTCCCAGCCCGATATTCCCACCGGCTCCCAGCCCGATATTCCCACCCGCTCCCAGCCCGATATTCCCACCGGCTCCCAGCCCGACATTCCCACCCGCTCCCAGCCCGATATTCCCACCGGCTCCCAGCCCGATACTCCCACCGGCTCCCAGCCCGATATTCCCACCGGCTCCCAGCCCGATATTCCCACCGGCTCCCAGCCCGATATTCCAACCTCAGTGGAAAGCTCCAATTCCATGCCCACGGCAATGCTCTTCCCAGATCAACCAGCCATGCAAGTTCTCGTAACCTTTTTCTCGCTCTCTCACGATCGACAAACGGTTTCATTTCCTGGTCAAATAGCCTTTACGTTTTGTGAATGCACGGTGTTTTAAGCCTTGTGAAACGCAGGCTAATTAAACGACGTGACATCAGTGCGTTCACACTTGTCCCCATTGCTCCTCTGTACTTCCAGAGTTTTGCAGGTGTGAAATCTTCCCTGCAGACTGCCTGGCACCTGGAGGAGGTCGCTAAGCATGCGACAATTCCTCCCTCATTCTCACCGTGCTTGCTATTCTAAAGCAATACTGATTAATTAATCTCCCGGGCTAACTAAAAAGACATTCAATTACGAAGTGTTAGACTCCGCTTCTTCCATCGAACGGAAAACCGCGTCTCTAAAGCGGCACTGAAATGACTAAATTCACTGAAAACGCTGATGAACACCGTACACCCGGCTGGTAGGAGACAAACAGCAGCTCGGGTTCACAGGTGGGGCCTATTCTCCGGCTAACGCACCCAGGCTGCACTGCTGTAGGCAAGGCGCAGCTCGACAAGCCTGTGGAGAATAGAGGCCCAATTCTCAAGGGAAAATCACAGCACAGTATCACAATAACCCCACGGTAAACAGGAAACGGGATCAAGGTTCTCTCTCCCGATACAAATACCCTGTATTTACTACCTAGAAACTGAACAGGGGTTACGCGACGGAGAACACTGCCACACCCCGTACGCTCACGCTGCATTCTTCAGCGGAACGAGAGATGATCTGATTAAACAGGCAGCTGCCACTCAAGCTGGGACTCATCTGTCAGGTTCTGCAGGGGGGGTGGGGGGGTCATCCCGTTTCAGGTTTCAGGAGGCGGGGAACACTGGTAAAATGGGTGGCATTTATATAGCGCCTTTGTCCAAAGCGCTGCACGATTGAAGCTGAATATCCCCCACCCTGCAGGCCTCTAGCATCTCTGTGCTTCTCTGCCACGCGACATGGCTGCCATTTTAAATGGGAAATGTTTGTCATTTATATAGCTGTACAATTCATGATTCTCATTCAACCATGCATACACACACAGACACGCACACTAATGGCGAGTGGCTGCCATACAAGGCACCAACCAGCTCGTCAGGAGTATTTAAGAGTTAGGCGCCTTGCTCAGGGACACTTTGACACACACCCAGGGTGGGATCAAACCGGCAACCCTCCGACTGCCAGACGACTGCTCTTACTGCCTGACCCAATGTCAACCAGCTCGGTTGGTTAAGCCGGGTATGAACTGGTAGACTGCCAGACAGGTGGCCCGTAGCGCAGTGGTTAAGGTGCATGACTGGGACAGGCAAGGTCGGTGGTTCTAATCCCCGGTGTAGCCACAATAAGATCCGCACAGCCGTTGGGCCCTTGAGCAAGGCCCTTAACTCTGCATTGCTCCAGGGGAGGATTGTCTCCTGCTTAGTCTAATCAACTGTAAGTCGCTCTGGATAAGAGTGTCTGCCAAATGACAATAATGTAATGTGATGCTCTTACCGGCAGAGCCAGTGTGAGGTGCGGGGCGCAGAGCAGACGCGCGGGGTGAGATTTGCGACTGGCACACCCGAGGGACACGGGTCTCCCAGCAAGCAGGTCGTGACCCGGTGACCTCCCGTCTGCCACACGCCAAGCTCTCCCCGCGCAGAGTCACCCGCGAAACCGACCCGCATCCCTGCCCGTTAAACACCGTCTGGAGCGGTCTGCAGCAGGGATCCTCAAACCAGGCCCTCCAGCAAAAATCCACCGCCACTAACCTTCCCTCCCGGGAAATAACTGAGCAATTAGTGCTCCTGATTGGCCAGACCGTCCTCAGATCTGACTCCGAGGAAGAGCGGGGGCGGACAAGCAGGAGTTATCAGCCGTGGAGGTCCGGGATTTGAGGAACAGGGGTCTGGAGTCTATCCCCCCCCCCCCCCGGGATAAAACGCACACAAGGAGTTTGTGGGTTTGTGACGAGGCACAACCTTTTTAAATGCACTTCCAGGTCGAGGGATTTTGGCACAATGTCCCAAAACACAGAAATGAACATTAATGAGAAGAAGCACATGCTGGAACCCCCCCCAAAAAAAACCACCCCAGCGGGGAGGAACCCCTGAGAGAGGGGAGCCTGTCCAGACGAAGACGCGCGCGGAGGAACAGAACGCCATCATCTCCACCGCAAAGCAGGCCCCCGTTGCCATGGCGACCCAGAATCCGAGCTACAAGCTGTCCCCCCCGAACGCTCCCGGCCCTGAGAACAGGAGGCTCTGTGGGCCCCGATCACTCCGTGTTCCTGAGTCACGCGATGTTCCCCACGGCCGCCGCCGCCCACAGCACACAACCCTCAGAGCAGGAGCGCCCAATCAGCCGCCGATTCAGCCCTGATTCAGCCGCCGATTCAGCCCCGATTCAGCCCTGATTCAGACAGAAACAGGGCCCCGATTCAGCCCTGATTCAGCCCCGATTCAGCCGCCGATTCAGCCCTGATTCAGACAGAAACAGGGCCCCGATTCAGCCCTGATTCAGACAGAAACAGGGCCCCGATTCAGCCCTGATTCAGCCCTGATTCAGACAGAAACAGGGCCCCGATTCAGCCCTGATTCAGACAGAAACAGGGCCCCGATTCAGCCCTGATTCAGACAGAAACAGGACCCCGATTCAGCCCCTGATTCAGACAGAAACAGGACCCCGATTCAGCCCCCGATTCCGTCAAAATCAGCCTCTGCTTCAGCCCCGATTCCGTCAAAATCAGCCTCGACTTCAGCCCCAATTCAGTCAAAAATAGGCCCCGAAAAAGAATCAGGCCTCAATTCGGCCTGAAGAGAGGCCCGTCAGGAGCATTAGGGAGTTTAGTGGGTTAAGAGTCCAAGGCCAGTGTGAGACGGGGCAATGAAACCCCAGCCCCTAATGGTGCAGGTTAATTTTTAGCCAAACTGCACTCAGGCCATTAAAAGCCGTTAAGTAATCTTGGCCCCGTTTGCACTTTAAACCTTCCAGCTGTCAGGAGACGCTGTGTGGACTCCCCACCCTGCAGAAGCCATCGGGCAGAGAGGCTGGCCCCCCCGCCCACGGCAATAAGTGCGCCCAGCTAACCCGAAACAGTCCCCCACATCCGTCCTCATCCTCCCACCAGGCCAATGGAAAAAGGTTTGCGGTCAAAATGAACCCTGTGGCTGTCCATTAACGGGGGTCACGGGGCAGAATCTGAACAGGGATCAGAGGATCCACTCTGGCCATTCTCATTGGTCTGCCCATATTGTGGGCGTGGCCGTCCGCACGCGCACACACCGCACACCCAGTCGCCGTCGGCAACATGGCGCGGCTTTGGGAATCGCCCGTCGGTCGCAGGGCAGCGAAAACAAGCGACATCACCGTCTTGGCGTGTCATAATCCGGGCAGCAAGCCTATTACGTCTTACGCAACCGCCATGTGGCACACCTCACAGAGAGGCAGGTAAGCCCTCGAGCCAGAGGAACGCCACGCCCGGCAAACAGCTCCTCTTCCTCAGCTCCTCTTCCTCAGCTTGGGAAGGACTGCCCATGGGGCTGGTGGGCCGGGAGGGAAACTGAGCGACCACGGAAACTACGTTATTTAGCTGACGCTTTTTATCCGAAGCAACTTACAGTTGATAAGACTAAGTAGGAGACAATCTGGGAGCAATGTGGGGTTAAAGGCCTTGCTCAAGGGCCCAACGGCTGTGGCTGATCTTATTGTGGATCAACCCACTAAACTTGCAGGTCCCAGTCATGGACCGTAACCACTATGCTACAGGCTGCCCAATTCTACCAATTCGGGTCCCCACCGGAGTACTGGGGAATTCACCGGGCTGCAGATGTACCACCCACACCAACGGCTGAAACCCCAGAACTCTCCGGACGGGAGATGGGTCTGGACTCAGAACAGGCAGACTGTCCTACGGGAGATGGGTCTGGACTCAGAACAGGCAGACTGTCCTACGGGAGATGGGTCTGGACTCAGAACAGGCAGACTGTCCTACGGGAGATGGGTCTGGACTCAGAACAGGCAGACTGTCCTACGGGAGATGGGTCTGGACTCAGAACAGGCAGACTGTCCTACGGGAGATGGGTCTGGACTCAGAACAGGCAGACTGTCCTACGGGAGATGGGTCTGGACTCAGAACAGGCAGACTGTCCTACGGGAGATGGGTCTGGACTCAGAACAGGCAGACTGTCCTACGGGAGATGGGTCTGGACTCAGAACAGGCAGACTGTCCTACGGGAGATGGGTCTGGACTCAGAACAGGCAGACTGTCCTACGGGAGATGGGTCTGGACTCAGAACAGGCAGACTGTCCTACGGGAGATGGGTCTGGACTCAGAACAGGCAGACTGTCCTACGGGAGATGGGTCTGGACTCAGAACAGGCAGACTGTCCTACGGGAGATGGGTCTGGACTCAGAACAGGCAGACTGTCCTACGGGAGATGGGTCTGGACTCAGAACGGGCAGAATGTCCTACAGGAGATGGGTCTGGACTCAGAACAGGCAGACTGTCCTACGGGAGATGGGTCTGCGCCACAAAGGCCAGCTTCTGCTGAGCGAGAGGCAGGGGCGGACCCAGCAGACCCAACAGCAGGCTGCTCCAAAGAGGCCCCAGCGTCTCTGGGTGGCCTCTAGCGTAGTGGTTAAGGTACATGACTGGGACACACAAGGTCGGTGGTTCTAATCCCAGTGTAGCCACAATACAATCCACACAGCTGTTGGGCCCTTGAGCAAGGCCCTTAACCCTGCATTTGCTCCAGGGGAGAATTGTCGCCTGCTTAGTCTAATCAACTGTACGTCGCTCTGGATAAGAGCATCTGCCAAATGCCAATAATGTAATGAAATGTAACGTCTCACCCATTGAGTTATGTCACTGCCCAACCCGCAACGCCACTCCAGATTACTACATAGGTTTTTCAGGCTACACTTTCTAATAACAGCACAGCGATGTAAATGTCAAATCTCTCCATTTCAGCAGGAGCCAGTGGAAACCTCTGCTCTGCTCCTCACAGTTTTTTTTGGAAAGACAGACCAGCCGTGTTTTTTTTTTTTGGACCACGTAACAGGTACAGGAGGTCACCTGGCACCTGCCCGCAGCTACACAACCAGAGAAAAATGCAAAAACGATTCATGAAAAGTCACATCAGGTCAGAGAGCGAGGTGCTCAATTCGGGCCTCCACAGGCAGTAATAATTTCCATTACACATTAGTGCCATTCTGGCCTTTTGATTACTTTGGAACTGAGCGTAATTACCTTACAGATTTACAGAAATTACTGGATCAAACGAGTGAGAGCTCGGTGAACCAGGCCCAAAAAAAGTTCCTGAAAATGTTACAATTCACTTCCAAATCTTTGATGGTGACATTTCGCCGATGTAGCGAGGCAACGTTAACGGTTGTGGAGAATTTGGACCGGCCTGAACAAGACTAGCGCATTTCAGTAACCATAGCAGCAGCAGTGCGCATCAGAACACTCAAAACATGCACAATTTCTGACCCCCCCCCCCACACACAGAGACAGAGACAGAGACAGAGACAGAGACAGAGACAGAGACAGAGACAGAGACAGAGACAGAGACAGAGACAGAGACAGAGACAGAGACAGAGACACACAGACACACAGACAAAATCAATGCCTGGGATTTCAACAGGGGGCCTGGGAATGTACTCTAGCCTGCAGGGGGTCGCTGGCAAGACTTGAAATACAATGACTACATAGATTTGGGGAAAGGTTTAAAAATAAATAAATAACAGTATATATTTTCTGAGCAATAGAAACCTTTTTAACTTACGATTGGAACCACGGTGCAGACACTGTCGAAGAAATTACCCGGGGCTAATCAGCAACTGCAGATTGCCCAGTTGCCACTCGGTTCTCCCGGCAGCTAAACAATGTTGCTAGGCAGCCAGGCAACAGGCACAGTTGAGAAGCTGGGCACTGATTTCCTGTACAACCCCCCCCCCCCCCCCGCCTTCCCAGCAATCTGCTCATTCCAGGCCGGACTGAGCGCATTCCAACCCTCAGACTCCACTGCCTGATCCGAGAGTCACCCACTCGAGTTTCACCGATAAGGATCTGTACGGCCGCCCCGCTGCTAGCCTAGCACGAGCTGTGCCAAATGACACTTAAGGTAGCACCAACTGTGCCACAAGCATCAGCTAGGCCACTGCTAAACAACAGTGTTAGCCTAGCAAAAGCTGCGCCACTGTGCTAAATGACACTGTGTTAGCCTAGCAAAAGCTGTGCCACTGTGCTAAATGACACTGTTAGCCTAGCAAAAGCTGTGCCACTGTGCTAAATGACACTGTGTTAGCCTAGCAAACGCTGTGCCCCTGTGCTAAATGACACTGTGTTAGCCTAGCAAAAGCTGTGCCACTGTGCTAAATGACACTGCGTTAGCCTAGCAAAAGCTGCGCCCCTGTGCTAAATGACACTGTGTTAGCCTAGCAAAAGCTGTGCCACTGTGCTAAATGACACTGCGTTAGCCTAGCAAAAGCTGGGCCACTGTGCTAAATGACACTGCGTTAGCCTAGCAAAAGCTGTGCCACTGTGCTAAATGACACTGTTAGCCTAGCAAAAGCTGTGCCACTGTGCTAAACGACACTGCGTTAGCCTAGCATGAGCGGTGCATTCCATTGAGAGCCAATGGGACAGGTTCAATCTATCAAAGGCCACCTAACCCGACCTACAGATTTACGCACTGGGAGATTCATTTCACCGCACAAAGACAATGTAAAGGCAGTTTCGTAAAGGCTAAAATCAACACAGCGCCGTTAGTACGGGTGCTAAACGCGGTCCGGTTAAAGGCTTGAAAAGCGTCGGCCCTGCAGCATCACAACGTGATCCTGCAGAGTGAACACCGTGTACCGCGACTGAATCCTGCGCAGAGGCTGCAGCCCACACTCAACGCCGGAGACGATGCGGAAACGCACCCAAACGCATCCTCACCAACGCATCCTCACAAACGCATCCTCACAAACGCATCCTCACAAACGCATCCTCACAAACGCATCCTCACAAACGCATCCTCACAAACGCATCCTCACAAACGCACCCTCACAAACGCACCCTCACAAACGCACCCTCACAAACGCACCCTCACAAACGCATCCTCACAAACGCATCCTCACCAACGCCGTGCGGTCGCCAGATCTCTGGCTGCAGCCCAGCCACAGGGGATCACAGGACCAAATCAACTTCAAATGTCAGGCCAAACATCACAAACGGGTCCTTTTTCTTTTTAGGTTTGTTCTGTGTTCGTGAGTCACATTTCCCTCGCGAGGCTGAACCCGGCTTCGGCCGATAAGCGCATCAGACCGAGCCCCGTCCCCGAAAACGCCAACCTGCGCAAGAACGCCAAGACCAGAGCTGGCAGAGCTTTAAATGACATTACAATACGTTACACTGTTACATACATATCACCACTGCAGCTTCATTACAGTACACATCATTTGACGTGTTTATCCAAAGAGACAGTTGATTAGACTAAGCAGGGGACAATCCCCCCTGGAGGGGCTTGGCTCAAGGGCGCACAGTAGCACTAATCCTATCCTGGCCACACCGGGGACTGAACCAACGACCTCGCGGGTCACAGCCACACACCTTAATCACAACGCGACAGGCTATCCTTTCACGATCAAACTTCATCTGCCAGAACATCTCTGCTGTCCTTAGTCCCGCCCCCCTGGAAACACCACAAGCTTGTCCTGACCAATGACCTGAGGCCGCCTGCAATGACTCCGCCCAGCCCGGTCCTACACCCAGATATAGAGCGATAGACGCATTTATTTAGCATTTCTCTCACTCTCAAAGCGTGGCAGCCATTTTGCACCAGAACCGAACACGAGCTCCGGAGGGGGGGGGGGGGTACTCACAGCGAGACGTGCCTCTTCTCCAGGTCGGGCGTGGCCAGCTGCTCCTCCTCCACGTCGGACTCGCCGCCCGAGCTGCTGACGGTGGCGTCCGAGTCGAAGGCGGCCTCGGCGGAGCGCAGGTGGGCGGCGCCGCTGAGGGAGAGGCGCTCCAGCTGGGCGGGCACGGAGCCGGAGCGCAGGAGGGCGGCGGCGTGGGGCCGCGGGGGCGCGTCGGGGGGCAGCGCGGAGCTCAGGAGGCAGCGCAGCTGCTGCTGCACGTGCCGCTCCACCTGCTTGGCCTGCACCACCTGCAGCCGCTTGCGCAGCCGGCGCAGACGGCCCTCCATCTCGCCCTGCCGCGCGCGGCTCTGCCGGGCCCGGTCCCGCACCTCCTCGTCCGGGCAGGGAGGCGCGGGCGCCGGGAGGAGCGCGGGCCCGTCCCCCGGGGCCGACGGGAGCGGGGAGCAGCGGGACGCGGCGCCGCCGAGCTCCACTCCGCACGCCAGGGCCGTCGTCGGCGCCTCCCGGCCGTCGGGGACCCCGTCGGGCGGCGGCCCGGCTTTGAGCGGGTCCCCCCTGGCGGGCGGGGGCTGGGCCGGGGGCGGGGTGGCCCGGCCGGGCCCGGGCCGGTCCCCGTTGACCGTGGACACGGTTCTGTCGCGGTCGGGGCCGGGCTTGGCCAGCTTCCGGGCCAGGCCGTTGAGGGCGGGCTGCCCGCTAGCGGCCACGGGGCCCTTCAGCTGGGCCTTGCGCGGCAGGAAGTCGCCGCCGTCGAAGTAGGAGTCGGGCAGGAAGTCGGCGCGCGCCTGCAGCACCGTCTGCTTGATGAGCACGCCCTGCAGCGCCAGCGAGTCCTTGGTGGACGGCACGGACGTCACATCCGAGCACAGGTAGGACGCCACCAGCGGCTGCAGCTTGGCGCGGGGCCCGGCGCCCGCCGCCTCGGCCGGGAGGTCCTGGAAGTCGCGCGCGCACCGCTCCTCCTTGCGCGCGCTGGACAGCAGGAGGTTGGCGGCGGAGGGGGGCGGGGCCAGCTTGAAGCGGATGTGGCGGGCCTCGGCGGGGGCGTCGGTCAGAGCGGGCGCCATGGCAGCCATACAGCGCCGAGAGGCGGGCGGGGCGGCCTCCCTCAGCACAGGGGCCACGCCTGCACCCTGCTGCCCCGCTGAGGAGAGGGAGAGAGACGGTCAAGACACACCGCACACAGCCACGGGGAGGACACACAGTGCGGCTCGCTGAGGAGAGGGAGAGAGACGGTCAGACACCACACACAGCGACGGCTAGAACATACAGAGCGACTCAGCACCGGCTGCCCTGTGACTGGAGCTCACGTGCTCCAATGTTAGCCCCTGCAGGACGGCAGAGCTCCAGGAACAGGGTGAGGAACCAGGGGACTCAGCCCCTCACCAGTTAACGCTGAGACCGGTGGACCACAGCCCTCCCGCCAAAAACAGGAAACGTTCACTCCATAACGGGCCTAAACCAAGAATTGTCAAATCCAAATCTAGCCCTGGTTCTTTTCTCCTGGGTAATTAACTCAATTAGCACTACAGATTGGCTAGATTGTCTTCACACCTGTCTCCCAGGTAAAGGGAGGGTGAGCACACCTGTCTCCCAGGTAAAGGGAGGGTGAGCACACCTGTCTCCCAGGTAAAGGGAGGGTGAGCACACCTGTCTCCCAGGTAAAGGGAGGCAGCGGTTTACGCCCCTGGAAGACCGTGATCAGACGGACCCTGGCATAGACCGATCTGAAACACGGAAATCCAGAAGCATGCTAAACTCCACCTCCGCAGAAAACAAAGAATGCCATTTAAAGTGAAGGAGTGAAGTACCTATCCCAGAAAGCACTGCGTCGGTCGGGGAGACAAAATCCTCAAAGAAGACTGGATAGAACTACACCAGGCTCCAGTCCACCCTCTCCGAGAGACGAGCACAACTTCCTGAACCCGATCCACTTCCACGCTCCAGTAAAACGGCTGAGTGGGTCCCCATCAACCGCCTCCATTTAGAACCGCACTAACACACCACCACGATTACCCATCGCAACCCACCAGCAGGTTAATAGTAAGTTAGTAAGTAATGATTGATTGTAAGTAAGTAAGTTAGGTTTATCCATGGGAACAAAGTAGCGCAGCACAGGGTAGGGCTGAGGAAAATATCGCCATGGCGATATTCAACAGCGTGACTAGTGATGAATAAATATTGAGAGGTGAGCAGTTATAAGGTCTTTCCGAGTACGACCAGCTCACTGCGAGACACCAAAGAGCGTCAAAACAAACCTTCAGGGCCGTTCTCCGAGATTAGGCGTTCTGAGACGCAGCCAGTGTTGCACCAGTGACCGTGCACAGGCGCGCTTGCTGTGCCAATGTCTTATGAACTGATTTAATGTTCCCATGTGGGGTGTCCACCTTTCCAGCGGTTTATTTTAGGTCCTGATATCCATTAGATGCTGTTTCGTGCGTTTAAGTACCAAAAACAAGTTTTACATGTCCGTTCTCCAGCGTTCTCTCATGAGCTTTCCGAAGAACTAGTGACTGTGTCTTTAAGGCTCATTGACATGAATGAACCTCTGCCCTGATTGGCCGGCGAGCTCCAAGGAACTGAACGCCTTCTGTTCGTAGCTACTGGATTTGCGCTAGCGCGTCGTTGTGACGTCATAACTTTGCGAAAGTCCAAATGTCCCGTCAAAATGCACGTCTCCTTCAGACGGACGGCGGAGGTGTGTTTGGGGACTGCGCGTTTTGATACTTTCACATTGTTTTTATGAACACATTCAACTTTGCCATAACCTACATCAATTTAAATGTCATTTTCCACATTATGAGATCGTCATAAATATCTGCACCGCGGTTATCGATGTACAGGGTCCAACCCTGGGTCAAATGCGCAACCGCTTTGGATTCCAATACTTCTCCGCGCTGGGACTGATTTTTGCATCGTGCAACTGAAACAACCAAGAGGACCAGAAGGTGGGGTCTGCGCAGGAAACGGACAATAATAGCATTTGAATCAAAAACAATGGCGCGTTTGACCCAGGTCTGACCCAGATGACGACACCACACACACACACGACACAAGCCGTGTGACCGGAGTGGAGTTTGGCTTCGCACTCAAAGGTGAGAAGTTCACACCTGCGGAACGAAGAGACGACCACAGCAAGCGGGGGGAAAAGCAGTCAATCACATTATCACCGCTCGCCTTCCGACAACAAGGAGAACCACAACAACCACAACAGAGAAAAATACATCACGCAACGTTGATTTCTCCCCCCAACAGAATTGAGAAATCTTTCTGAGCTCAGACAGAACGCTCCACTCTTTTGTGAAGGAACAAAAGATCAGGACTCTAAAGTATTATACCGTAACGGCGGTAATATATTCATAAAGCTAAACAATAGTGCAAAACTAACTCTCTCTCAGGGAGAGGAGGCGGGTACAGCCAGCAAACACAGGCCTGCTTGGAACTATTCCTGGAAACTCTTTCCACAGCGCGCCTCCGAACGAGAGTGGCATTGCACAAGACTCGTTCCCGTGATGGTAAACACACAAACTAAGACCGTTTTAGCCCAGAACGGGGCCGTGCTATCGCGTGAGGAGCAGGCTCTTCAGCGCAGGAACAGGGGGTTTGATGAAAAGGCCGATTGCTCAAGATTCTCAAGTTCCGCCTTGAGCTTCTCGGGAAAGGGCAAAACGGGCGTGCCGGGATCTGAAAACAATACCGAGGAGGGAAGGAGGCCGGTGAACGACGGCACGAGACCCAGCAGATGCCCCACCGCTGACCGCTCGGCCATTCGCACAGACACGACATTACACGGCGCGGTGACGTCGCACATGGAACCGGATCACCTCACCCCTGTGGGGGATCCTAAAAGTTCACTTCAGAACTGAGGCCTGCAGCTGTTTATTGTATAAAGGCGTCATTCGTCGCGTGTCTGTGCATTGTGTTGTATTTTATGCTGTAATCTCTGCTCACCAGGGCTCCCTGGGAAAAGAGAGAGAACGCTCTTTAACGGGACTCCCCTGGTTAAAGGAGAAATAAAGTAAAATAAACAAACTCGCCTTCCACCACCCGAAAGTAGAGTTCATGAAAGGCGTCATACAACTGCAGTCTGTTACAGGTTCCTCCAGGCCCTCAGGCTACGCTGGGCTCCCCCGTTTACACAACGATCTGGGATTGTGGGAAAGGGGTGTGAACGTCAACCGTAGAACAAATATGGACCAAGTGCCGGTGACGTCACCCACTGACGATATCTACATAACACATCCACCTGCCATTTCATTACTGGAGAAGATCCTCCACCCCTAACCCAGCATCACGTGCCTCCACAGAAGGGGTGGGGACCTCAGAGTAGAGAGCACGTCTCAGACTCCAGACCCCCCCCCCCCACCACCACCACGTCACCACCAAAAACAGCGCCGGACCTCCGCTTTCACTTTCAGAGAGAAGCACTTCAGCGAATACGCTGCATTGTTTTCATCTCCCCTGCACAAGCGAACGGTTTCGAAAGGCAGCCCACTTCCGTTCCGACAGAACGCTGCAGCTTTGCTGCAGCCGGGAGGTGATGCAATGCTCTGCTTTTGACACCTGCATGACTGCATGCGTTGAACCATGTGCAAACACGGTCTACGCATACATTTATCATCAAGAGGACAAAGCGTAAAAGGTGCACCGCCATTAATTAAGAACACGGGAGTACGCATCTTCAGTTATGGCAGGCATTTATATAGCGCCTTTATCCAAAGCGCTGCACAAATGTTGCTTCACACTCGCGCAAGGCACCCACCAGCTCGTCAGGAGCAATTGCAGGTTAGGCGTCTCGCACAGGGACACTTCCGACACACCCAGGGCGGGACCGAACCAGTAACCCTCCGACTGCTCTAACCGCCTGAGCCAATGTCACCGCCAGTTCACAAGTTAACCCAGCACACCTCATAAGTACAATCATCAGGCGCGACAGAGTGAAAACCCACAGAATAGTAGAGCTGTCGGAACAGGGTTGAGCGGCCCTGCTCTTGCTGCTGAATGAGGTGTGCTTTAGTCAGGGTTGGTCTGTGGGGTTAAGATTACCTCGGGTCGTGTGTAAAGGCTTTGACGCCATGTTCATGCCACACCAGCAGCCTCCTTTACAACCAGAATCATTTTTGCATCTGCTCCCCATCCTGAACCGCGCAGGAAACCAGGGGGAGGGACGGGGCGAGACAGAAAAAGAGGCGTCTGTTTTCTATTCTTTAACGGTCAGTACAGCAGAGCGCATTACCTACTGCAAGAGAAAGGAAACGGACAGGCCCTGCCCTTGCACAGACACCTGAACACAAATGCAGCCTGTAGCCTAGTGGCTAAGGTACATGACTGGGACAGCCTGTAGCGTAGTGGTTAAGGTACATGACTGGGGCAGCCTGTAGCCTAGTGGCTAAGGTACATGACTGGGGCAGCCTGCAGCCTAGTGGCTAAGGTACATGACTGGGGCAGCATGTAGCCTAGCGGCTAAGGTACATGAGAGGGGAAGGCTGTAGCCTAGTGGCTAAGGTACATGACTGGGACAGCCTGTAGCCTAGCGGCTAAGGTACATGACTGGGGCAGCCTGTAGCCTAGTGGCTAAGGTATGTGACTGGGAGAGCCTGTAGCCTAGTGGCTAAGGTACATGACTGGGGAAGCCTGTAGCCTAGTGGCTAAGGTACATGACTGGGGCAGCCTGTAGCCTAGCGGCTAAGGTACATGACTGGCATCCGGAAGGTTGGTGGTTCAAGGCCCAGATCCATGCAGCCGTTCGCCCTTGAGCAAGGCCCTTCACCCCACTTTTATTCAAACTAAGTCCCCCACCTGCGACATCACTGTAAACAATTGACAGAAATTTAATGGACAAACACGCCAACTGGTACACAATGGCTCAAAATCTCCATGTCAAATGTATTTTTTATTTTTTTTCCCCCAGGAAGTGGATGAAAAATAAACTGCTAAAATACACAGGTATTAGAATTGTATCACTGTTATGGAATATATACTTTAAGATGTGTTCGCATGGATATGAAAAGTGAATTCTGATTTCAGTAAGAACTGGCCCTCTGCAGACTGGGCAGGCCCACAGGTACTACGGGAAAGGGCCATTTAGGGGCCGTGGGAGAAGTGCACACCAAAGTAAAAACGTAAAATGCTCTTCAGACAATGAACCTTCTCGATCCCTTGGATCATCCGGCGCTGGTCTCTTTAATTATTCCAAAGGTTCGAGCGAAAACTGCCCGACAAGCAGGTTTCGATTTCGATGCACCCTGCCTCAAAGAATAACCTGCCAGCAACCTGAGTAATAACAAAATCTCAGCTTTGCAGAATTAGATTATGGGGATTTCACTGGTCAGTCAGATTTTACGGTATTTTACCGTTACTACCTTTTTTTCTCGGTTTCAGTGGTTGCCGTTTCTTTTTTAAAAATTTTTTATTTATTTTTTTTATCGGTTTTTATCTAAAACAGTGTGAAGCACATTGAGCTGCTTCCTGTATCAACTAAGCTCTGAAAATAAATGTTAATTTTTTTGGTGATCGACAGATTGTGTGCCTTAATGCGAGAGTGCATTTCAGAGGAATAGTTCAATCCTGAAAAAGACATGAAGCAGCCTGTGTAAAAGGGTTACTTTGACATGAAGGGGGCTTTCAGGAGGGGTTGTTTTGGCTAGAAGGGGGCTTCCAGGATGATGGTAGAGGGGAGAACTGGGTGTTTCAGATGGGCGTCTCTCAGCAGGATTATTGAGTTAGCTGGATAGCTGCACTGATTAAAACCCACAGAGCAGGCTTACTGAGTTAGCTGGATAACTGCACTGAGTAAAACCCACAAAGCAGGATTACAGAGTTAGCTGGATAACTGCACTGAGTAAAACCCACAAAGCAGGATTACAGAGTTAGCTGGATAACTGCACTGAGTAAAACCCACAAAGCAGGATTACAGAGTTAGCTGGATAACTGCACTGGGTAAAACCCACAAAGCAGGATTGCGGAGTAAGCTGGATAACTGCACTGAGTAAAACCCACAAAGCAGGATTACAGAGTTAGCTTGATAACCGCACTGAGTAAAACCCACAAAGCAGGATTACAGAGTTAGCTGGATAACTGCACTGAGTAAAACCCACAAAGCAGGATTACAGAGTTAGCTGGATAACTGCACTGAGTAAAACCCACAAAGCAGGATTACAGAGTTAGCTGGATAACTGCACTGAGTAAAACCCACAAAGCAGGATTACAGAGTTAGCTGGATAACTGCACTGAGTAAAACCCACAAAGCAGGATTACAGAGTTAGCTGGATAACTGCACTGGGTAAAACCCACAAAGCAGGATTGCGGAGTTAGCTGGATAACTGCACTGAGTAAAACCCACAAAGCAGGATTACAGAGTTAGCTTGATAACCGCACTGAGTAAAACCCACAAAGCAGGATTACAGAGTTAGCTGGATAACTGCACTGAGTAAAACCCACAAAGCAGGATTACAGAGTTAGCAGGATAACTGCACTGATTAAACCCACAAAGCAAGATCACTGAGTTAGCTGGATAACTGCACTGAGTAAAACCCACAAAGCAGGATTACTGAGTTAGCTGGATAACTGCACTGAGTAAAACCCACAAAGCAGGATTACTGAGTTAGCTGGATAACTGCACTGAGTAAAACCCACAAAACAGGATTACAGAGTTAGCTGGATAACTGCACTGATTAAAACCCACAAAGCAAGATCACTGAGTTAGCTGGATAACTGCACTGAGTAAAACCCACAAAGCAGGATTACTGAGTTAGCTGGATAACTGCACTGAGTAAAACCCACAAAGCAGGATTACAGAGTTAGCTGGATAACTGCACCGATTAAAACCCACAAAGCAAGATCACTGAGTTAGCTGGATAACTGCACTGAGTAAGACCCACAAAGCAGGATTACGGAGTTAGCTGGATAACTGCACTCAGTAAAACCCACAAAGCAGGATTACAGAGTTAGCTGGATAACTGCACTGAGTAAAACCCACAAAGCAGGATTACAGAGTTAGCTGGATAACTGCACTGAGTAAAACCCACAAAGCAGGATTACAGAGTTAGCTGGATAACTGCACTGGGTAAAACCCACAAAGCAGGATTGCGGAGTAAGATGGATAACTGCACTGAGTAAAACCCACAAAGCAGGATTACAGAGTTAGCTTGAGAACTGCACTGAGTAAAACCCACAAAGCAGGATTACGGAGTTAGCTTGAGAACTGCACTGAGTAAAACCCACAAAGCAGGATTACTGAGTTAGCTGGATAACTGCACCGAGTAAAACCCACAAAGCAGGATTACTGAGTTAGCTGGATAACTGCACCGAGTAAAACCCACAAAGCAGGATTACTGAGTTAGTGGGATAACGGCACAGAGTAAAACACGGACTCCACCCAAACGTGGAACATGGACTGAACTATAATGAGCTGTCCCAGGTTTCACTCCGTGCAGTTATCCAGACAACTCGGTAATCCTGCTTCATGAAAAGAATTTGAAAAAAGAAAAGAAAAAAAATCAAGAAAAACCCCAAACAAGCTCCTCCGCACCCCACACTATGTGACCCCTGGAGCTCCTTCATCGTGATAAGATGCATTTAGCACGGGCAAAAGGGCGCTTATTTCAGTGTGCACTCTGAACAGGAGAGAGCGAAGACGCTCTGTGTACTACTCCCCTACCGCTCCTCCCGCCGCCCCTGTGCCTGGGGGGCCTTGACCAGGAGGCCCAAAACACAAGACCCACAGGCATATGCCGTGAACCCAAAGCCTCCTGCGCGTCTCGGCTGCAGGGACCTGCCCCTCTCTCTCCAAAACTCCTTTTCCCCTCCAGGGCTTTTAGATGCTCTGACAAACCGCTTGTGTATCCCAAGATCAGATTTAAAAACAAAGGGTGATGATGGTGCCTTCCTCATTGTGCCCCAAGGCTGCGGAATAGCCTTCCTCCGAGCATCAGGTTCTCCCCCTCCACTGACACTTAAATCTCGTTCCCCGACGAGTCGCTGTAAAGTTCTTGGCTAGTGATGTGCAATTGTGTGGATCATGTAATTTTACAAACTGTTCTTTTAAAAGTGCTTTGCGCATGATGTTGACTTGCCTTGCGTGCAGAAACTGAACTGCCTGGGATCAGACAGGTCATACCCACCAGCAGGGGGCTCTGTTCCCCCCTTCCTCCCCCCTCCTGTGGCATCACTGTGACATCACACCGTGACTTTCCACAAACAGCTACCTCACTCAAAATGCGTTGAAACAAAGCTCACTCGAGACCCAGCATGGATCCAACAGTGGATTGTACCGGGGGCCAGTTTCATAAAGCAGGATTACGGAGTTAGCCGGCTAACTGCACCGGGAAAAACCCGGAACCCACCCAAAATCAGGACCGGACCGAAGTACAAACAAGCTGCTCCAGGCTTTACTCAGTTATCCAGCTAACTGAATAATCCTGCTTCGCTTTGTGATACAGGCCGCAGTTCTACATCTCGCAGGGGAGAATGAGGGCGCCTGAAACAGTAGAAATGGACAAGTGGAACAACGCACCGCAGCGGACACCTTGCACAAACGTCAGGGACGAGTCGCAGGGCCTTCTCCTGAGGACCGATCGCACGCCCCACACTACCTGCCGGGGACCCACCTGCCGGCTCGCACCTGCACCAGCAGAGCCCGGAACGGGCCTTTCTGTGCCTGGCGGTTAATCTACACCGCGAGCCGTCTCAGGGACACTGAACAACACCAGACGGCACTGAGCTGTAACGCAGACGGGGCACCGGTGGATTAGCCGGCCACACTACACAGATAGGGGCTGAGGTGGGATCCGTTACATTTGCTTCGCCAACAATGCTCCTCTTATTCTGAATTCTGGACTGTGTGCGGGGAGGGGAGTGGGGGGGGGCGGGGGTGGGACATCAGAGCTGCCACTCTGCTGGGTTCCGTGACCTGGATGTGCGAACCGCGTTCGTTCGCTCGCCAGGAACCATTTCATATCTCCCACATGTACACCGGAGCCTGATCTCCCCCCCCCCTCTACGAAAATTCGGCCACGGGATTAGCAAGCAACTACAAAGGCGGCCGTGTTAAGCACGCGCACAAGGCGACAAACGGCGGTATGCAAATAACAATTCGTACCTTCTCAAAGGAACTACATTTCCAAAACAATCATCGCACTCAAGAACACATTTGCGGGGGCAGTATTTTTGACAACGAGGTGAATGAATGACTGCATTAGGTGGCATTAGGCATCGCACGCAAGAATATGCAACGTAGCAAACCGTATCAAATCAAATTAACAGGCGTAATATGAACTAGCTTCGATTTTAAGCGGCTAGTTTGCCCATAAATCAACCAAAATCAATATAGGGATCATCATTCAATACAGTAGAGCACAGCACCGCACTGGTCAATACAGTAAAAATGTGGCGTCCTACGCGATAAAGATTAGAAACGCAAGCACTTTCACAATAAACAACGAGAACGATACGGATATGAAGCCTTCTACAAACCCAAAGGCCGCCAAGTCCAAACTTAAACGGTGATTACGTAATTCACCCAGTTAAGACAGTTTAGGAGACAAAAGCCCCCTTATACGCAATAATTGATAAAATGTTTAATATTTTGTTGCGTGGAGACGTAAAACTTCCTTGTGTATATCATCATTTAAAAATAAAATAGAAAAGCTGCATTTCCCTACCAACGTTAGCTGGCTACCTAGCTTGCTAGTAGAGAGAAGCTTTAAATAATTATGTGTACGCAGATGGAGCCGAATTTCCTATGATCCCAGTTTCGATGCATTCCAACTCAGAATATTGGATCGGTTGTCTTATGGTGCATTTAACGCGATATTGTCGAAACAATTCTCGGGAAACGTGGCGCCCGAATCCGTCTGCGCCATTATGACGACCTCGACAGAAATTACCAGCTAGCCAACTGCACAAAATTTTTCTCTAAATTACAGCTCGCCAACACGCTAGTATTTGAGAAGGTTTCGGGGTTCAGCTTCAAGGACGTGTCTCCGAATTTCGGTTGCAAGTGAACCCCGATTGCCCGCGTTGAAAACAAAGAGGACAGCTTTAATAGCTTTTAACTTTAATATCCGGAGATGGCTAGCTAGCGACACCGAAATAACTCCCTATAGCTAGCCCTTTCGTCAGCGTTAGCTAAATCAATAACCTTCAGCTAATGTTAGCGAGCAACCTACAAATAAAAATAGGATTGCATTTCCTTGCTACGGTCGCTCGTTAACCCCGAGTAATTTCATGCTTCAATTGAATACAACATAACAGTTCGCTAGCTGCTTATTTTCAAGGACAATGGGTTTTTTTTGTGGAAATTCTGCTAGTCACCAATATTCGTACGCAAGCTAGCTAGCTGTTACGCGGACTAGAACATATATATGAAGCACGGTTGACATACATTTTGCTAACCGGGAAGCGCATAATACATCTTTTTAAATTCCACAAACTTAACAAATCTAGCACAACAGAATTAAGATAGCTAGCTTGCTGACGAGAGTTGGATATCTAGCTCGTTAACATTCGCTAACCCGTTAGCTGGCTAATATTTTAGCCAGAATTAATTTCATTAAAACTACAGCGAATCCTTCGTACCAATTATTATGAAGGCACAAGAATACAATAAAACAAGGCCTATGCATCCAGTTCAATTCGATGAATGTACTTTAATTGCAAAGTTATTTTTAATGCTCGTTTTAAGTTAATGTTAACAAAGAAAAGGAGGAACCTACCACGTGATGAGGAGCAGAGTCCGGGGGAATTTCAGTAACAAATCTCCGCAGTTTAAAAGGAAAAAATTAAGAAATGGCCCAAAAACAGACAGAATAACTAATACATGGGTTATCCCCTCTTCCGACGCGCTCCCGTCTCTGGTGAGCTTCTGGTTTCTGCAACCCCGTGTTGCTCTCGGGTTCACGAAATGGGCGAAACAACGAACAAGAAACCCGGAGTTAAATATACAAAAAGAAAAACTATCCTTTCCGACTTCGAGTGTGTCCTAGTTTTAATATTTCCAGTCTTCCCTTTTCTCTCAGACCCGGTTCCTAGTCAAATTTCACCATATTCTCCCGTTTTATCTGGGTTATTTTTTTGCTGTTTCTGGGAGAGCGACGTTCGGAAAATGGCGGCTCGCTCCTCTCCCTCGGATTTCAAGTCTGACAAACATAGAACCGGAGAGTAGTGGAGCCGCGGCGGGAGACATTCCTCATACTCGCCGCTAGAGCGAAGGGCTGACAGAGAGGAGGGCTTATCGGAGCAAAAGAGATCCTACCATCAAAACCTTTGAAATCAATGCAACTGTGCCATTACCGACCGCCATGGCGTCTACACCAGAATCTTAACATTTTGTTCACGTACGCTCGAGCACAAATGTTTTATTTTCTAGCAATTCTGAAATTTACTGCCAAAGCCGGAAATGTATGTTCTGAAAAATGTGACTGACATAGAATGCACAACACCAGCACCAATTTATTTTCCTAACGACAAAAAGGCATGGCGTTAGATAATGTAATCGCTGTGCGAAACGCTAGCTAAACTCCCGCGACTCAATTTACGCCGGGGAAATTCTAGTACTGGTCGGAAACCACCTTCGTTACCACTGTCTGTTTACAAGCCAATACATATGTGCCAGTAGAACCAAATTGGAACTATCTGCCACCAGACGGAGCTCGACAACATTACCGCAGTGCAAAACTGTTGCGATTACAGGAAGACAAATGAACATCAAGAAGCGGGGAGGGGCAGGCGCTCGTTCTGTGGGGCAGAGGTAGGCTACATCTTTAACAGAGCATGCTCCGTCTGGGAGTGCTCTGCCCACCCGCTAACAAAGGCTCGTCTTAACCTCCCGAAGTGGAGCTTCTCAAATTACATTTCCAGACACAGACACACGTATTGTGGTCTTTCTCGTTTGGACAGACAAGTTCGCGCTGCGTTGCAAATACACACGTTTTTATGTCACCTAGTTTTTTTCCAGCTGCAAAGACACTCGCGCAACATATGGCATAACTATCTCAAACAATATCCGCCGAGGTACTTTATTATGGAAAATGAGAGCAGACGACTACACAAATACAGAATATCCGTAGCTAACATGGAAAACGGGATGCCGCTAAACATTTAATTTAATTTCCTGGAATTATGACGAGACGGGTTGTGTAATTATAATGTAAAATCAATATTAAATTGATATTTCAGAAAGCAGCTAGTTGTCCCAGCATCCTTGGTAGTTAGTGTCTCTGTAGACGGGAAGATACCCGCTTATTTTGAATCAATTCGTGCGTTCGAAAACACCACAATAAAATATGCGCAAGGGTTTCCTTTGCGCTACTGTAAAATCTCTTAACTAGGACAATAGCTCCATCTGGCGGTCATACTCAGAAAACCTACCGAAATAAAAATAGTCTGGGACAACCACTGCATGGGATTGATTTATCTATTTTTTTCAACATGGCATGCAGAAAATTAATAATGAACCCCTTACGTTCAATTATAACCAACTGATTTTCATTTCACAATGGTAGGCAGTCAAAATAATTGCACCTATAATTGGGCAGTTATTAAACACTGAAAAGACGCAAATAAGTCATTTGGACGGCGCTCAAAGCATTTCAGGTCGATACCTACCTGTGATATATGCCATCCATGTTCCGCAGGTTATTTGAAAATCCAAAAATTAGTCCATACATGATTGCATCCACAGAAAATCCGATGGGTAATCCGTGTGAAAAACGCCAACACACCTGCAGGGATGGGATAAACGTATTTTGACGACAGAAATACCATTTCTTAAATGCTATATTACGTTAGCTAAATATACTGAAATGTCTTCAAGTTCTTCTAATGTTATCAAACTGTATGCGGTATTTTAAAAAGTATAAGCTACCTTTTTTTTACATGGTGCTTCATAGTTAGCCAACTTAGTCAGCCAACTTGTTAAATATCAGGCAATTTTAAGATCTTAATTCTCAAGTTTAACGTCGTACAAACTCAAATTGAGCAAAAAAGTATTTTAGGTTTAAATTCACGAAACCTTCCAAAAATATTGGCTTTGTTCAATTTATAAGACCCTGGTTCTTGATCACCCATGCCCCAAAATCATTAATTAATCCATAAAATAACTATCGTTTTAGCCATCTTGAATGTTGAGAGTCTGCCAACAACTACTGTAAGAGGCAAATCATCTAATTTATAGTAAATTCAAAGGGATAACGCGGCTTTGTTAAGCTTCATACCTATTTAGCAACCGGCTAACCAGCTGCCGATATTTTTGGCCTTCTGCCAACAACTACATCGGAATGGCTTGATTGCTAACGCTAACGTTAGCTGCATAGTGTAATTTATAATAGGGGGCTCGTGCTGACTAGTTTTTTTAATTTTAATTGTAAATAAGATATTGAAGCACCCGGCCAGCATTACTCATTTTATAATTCAAAGTAACAATTGAAGCTACCGTTGCGAAAATAAATAATAGTAACGTTAACGTTAGCAAGTAAGCTAGCTACTGTAAGTTACCAAGCTAACGTTAGCCAGCTAGCTGAATAACAACCTAATATAGAAGTATGCAATTATTGCGATTTTGGGAATACTGATGGTGGCTAGCTACAAGTTCGTGTTAGTTATCTAGCTTTTTGTTTACAATTGTGCATCGTTAGCCAAACTATCAGCTATCCACGATTTTTTCGCTTTGTTTAGCGGACATCCAAGTTAGATGTATGTTAGTAGCTAACCTTGCAAAATTGTCTCAAGTAGCTTGCTATACGATTTTGGTTGCTAACGTTAGCTGGTACAGTTCATTTTGTCCCTTACGGCTGTTTAGCTAGATGGCAATATCCAGGGTTCCGTCAAGTGAAAGTTGCATCAATTTCAGTAGCTAATTAGACCCATATTCAATTACTTGTACCTAACTGTCTAACTGAAATGTTAACGTTATCAGTTCAGCAAAGTTGCCTTGCTAGCTAAATAAAAGAACCACTATTTTGGCCTGTTGACTGCAACCAGGCACAGCGGAGTACGTGAGCTAACGCTAACTAGCCAACAACGGTATTCATTTTGCACTTTCTACGCACCGTTATTTGCCAAAGCACGAAACCGTGAAGTATCTTTTTTGCTCTCTGTTCCTTGTTTCTGAACGTCTCTTTCATTCTTCTAACCATGTTGTTTGTTATGAAAGGCAGTTTTTAAGTGTCAAAATGTGAAATCCATGTTCTCTTACCTGCAAAGATCAACCAGCCTTGAACCGGAATCGCCCGCCTGTCTTGTTGTATGATTTGACAGTGCGGCAAGGCGAACTTGTTCATTGGCTTAAACGTTCATCCTTCAAAACAGAGGCGTTACATGGAAAGTGTTTCAGATAGCTAGCTAACTGACGTTAGCTACATTGAAGTTTGAGAGTTGTTTTCAGTAAGGATATATAAACAATGACCCTGTAACATTAGAAATGTAAAATGCCACCCGCCCCAATCCATCTGTTAGAAATGTAACATTTAGTTGCAAAGCTATTAAACAGAATTGTAGCATAGCAGTCCATAGACCCACAACAATCAAAGCATCGGTATAACCATTCGTTTTGTTTATATTCCTGCCAGTCTTAGGCTTATGCAAGGTGAAGTTCATGAGCTTGTTGTTGAATTTTTTAAATTGTATCAAAATAACCATAAACCTACGGCACCATCCACAATGTAACCATATATGGAATCCGAAGTATAAGCTGCCACCAAAATAATGTATTTAACAGTCCCCATGTAGGCCAGTGCTGTCTAGGAATGACATGCACCCAAGTGTTATGGTCTATATTTGAAAGAAACATGGATCGAAGCGGGCGGAAATTTCTGTTAATTCACTCATTCCATGGCAAGAACAAATTAATTCGCTTCCATGTGATCTTCCATCCTGACCCGCATGACTTGGAAATGAACACATGAAAAAATTGGCTCAACGATATTAAATACATAACATACCAATGAGTGTGCCATGTTCTTTCAGGCGTTTCTAAATATATGGATTTTATAGTTTACCTTGGAGGCGAAGAACATCATGCCGTTTTTCCTGACAGCCTGCTGACTGCCTTTGTCTTGGTTTCATGAACAATATCCACGACCGATTAAAAAAAAAAAAAATTCTCACCAACTATTTAAAACCAGTATGCCTTAGGATATTATTCCTGCGTGGACTGAGGAAATCCCTCAGATGTTCCAAAAAAACGATTTAAATAATTCGATGAAGGTAATTGATAAAATGCATCGCAAAATGTTAAAATATCGAGACAATGCATTCTAAAAATGAGACAATTACACAAATGTATTACACATACAAGTTATAATTTTGCAGATCAGTGTGCAAAGCCACCCGTACATCATTTAATCTGAAATCATGGTAATGTCTGTGTGCGCAAGTCACAAATATTGAGGATGTAATTCCCCACATAATTTAAAAACATTTAAAAAAGAAGCCTCAATCATGCAAATATATCAAGTGATATTACTTTGACAAACGTTACTTTTTGTAGCATTATTTAATTGTAGTATGAGCAATTTCAAAGGTTCTGTTCACAAATATTCTGCCGAATTTTAAGAGAGACAACTGCACACATTAATTTGACTTGAAACAAAAAGATGGCTCATATCTTTATTTCTTTATTAAGTTCATTGATTACAGAGTATGGTAAAAACAAAACATTATTCCATAAGTCAAAAGATTGTGTCTTAAAGGAACAGTGCACACAACGGTTTTTTGTTTTTAAATCACAGGTCTTTTTATCTTCAAGAAGGGCACTTCCAAAACAATAGTTAAATACTGCATTTTACTGTTTTTTTATAACAGAGACAGACTTGCTGGATTTGAAGCCAGGGAGGTTTAGGAATCTCTCCGGAGCATCCTGAACCTTAGGTGACTCGTCAGTACACTGGCATACACATCTGAAGTGGGAGGAAATGTGCTTGAAAGTCTGCTTCTCTTCCTCACCAGATTCACATTAGCTAATGTCATACGGAAATGGTCGAAAAGGGGCAATCAAAAAAGGGGTTTGGGTTCCTACACAAAAGAAAAAACAAAAAAAAAACAAAAACAAACACTTGGACCTTAAATGGCTTTCGCTGTACAAGTGCAGCGTCCAAACCTGAGGGGAACGTCGTGTGCCTGCTAAAATGGCAGCAACTGTCCCCCTCTGAGGTCCGGGTGCTGAAAAGACTGAAGTCCAGAGAGAGCGGCAACGGGGGTTTTGTGGGGCTCTCCATCCACTGGCACGTGTTAAGGGTGAGAGATAAGAGAACCACGGAGGAGCTCAGTAGTCACTGAGGCACGGTGGAACAAAAACAACAACAAAAAACAAAAATGGCCGATGGTCATGAAAGAAGTTTGGAGGTACTGTAATTAGCAGCAGTTCGTTTTTTTTTTTTCTTTCTCCTCGTCGCCTGGGGCCTCTGACTCCAGGCAGATGTGGTTTACAGTAAAAAGACCTCGTCTCCGCTCTCGGCCGTGTGGAGCTGCGCATCCTCCGAGTCCGTCATGCTGCTCTCCTGGGACTCCTCCGCCTCCACTGTTCAGGGACACGCAGCAGAAGAGCATTAGCATCGTAGCCTCGCGCAGCAGAAGAGCGTTAGCATCGTAGCCTCACGCAGCAGAAGAGCGTTAGCATCGTAGCCTCACGCAGCAGAAGAGCGTTAGCATCGTAGCCTCACGCAGCAGAAGAGCGTTAGCATCGTAGCCTCACGCAACAGAAGAGCGTTAGCATTATAGCATCATAGCCTAACGCAACAGAAGAGCGTTAGCATCATAGCCTCATGCAGCAGAAGAGCGTTAGCATCATAGCATCACACAACAGAAAAACGTTAGCATGCGCTTGTGCGTGCGTGCGTACCTGAATCGTAACGGTAGACATCAGCATTAACATCGTCATCAGGGAGGTACCGCTTGTCGATGGCCTCTTTAATCTGATTGTTTACCCCTTTGGGGTCCAGGTCCATGGCCCAGGAGAAGTTCATCAGGGCTAAGTGCGTCTGGCCCAGCTTCTTATACACCTGAGGGGAGCCATTGCAAAGCAGTCAGTCACCATCCACCCACCAGGCCTTAGCCTTTGTGACTAAACTCACTGAAGCCCATGGCAATGAAGAGCTACAACACACCTATCCTCAGTAGTGCAAAAGCGATGAAATGAAAGGGCTTACCTTTCCTATTAAAAAGTAAACGAGCGACTCTTTGGGCACGATTTGTTTCAGCTCTTCGAGCTCTTGTAGAGCCGCCTGTAGGGGAGGGAAGAGCGCGCTCATAACTTCACCACGAGCAGCACAGAGAGAAGCCCTTCTGAAAAGAGTTTGCGGTGAAATCGTAGACCGCTACGTCCGAGAACGGGCACTGACCTTGTACTTCTCCTTGGCGAAGAGAATCGAGGCCCGGTGGAACTTGCATAGCGGGTTTCTGGGGTCGATGTCGATGGCTTTGTTCAGCGTTTCCAACGCGTGGTCAGACTTCTTCAGTGCATGCTGCACCTGAGGGCCAAAGAAAGGGTATTAATGGACCAGCGCGGCAATTTATTTCATTTTATTTCATTTGATTTTTTTTGTATGTTAAATTCAGCAAGTCGAAAAGTAATCGGGCCTTGAAATTCTGAAATGGGTAATTCTGAATTCTGCAGAGGTTGTTGTTAGCTTCTCTTTACTCAGCCAATTTTGGTCAGCCATCAACAAAACATGCAATTTGACATGCGGTGTATTTCACAAAGCAGGATTACCGAGTGAGCTGGAGTTTTTTTTTTTCTCCTCACTGTTTGAGGGTTTTACTCCCCACTAGGGAGTCGTTTACCTCATACGCTATTTGGGGGCTCAGGGCTGATATTTCACATTTTTCCTCCCTTCTGTTACTATGCAAAGCGCCTTTGGGACGGTCTGCAGCGAAAAGCTCGACACAAATAAAACTGAACTGAATTGAACTGGGATGCATGAATGGGAATGAACATTCCCACAATCAGGTGTAAAATTCCGGCTTTTCCCCGTTCCGTCTCTGGGGACTCACCACCCCGATGTGACAGAGCAGGACAGAACTCTGGTGGTTGATGCTGAGGGCTTTTTTGAAGTGGATCTCCGCCAGGTTGAACTTCTCCTGTTTGAAATAGATCATCCCAAGGCCATACCTGCAGGGAGAGAAGCGGAAACACGAGCGCTTAGCGGAATGAATGCTGCACTCTGCTTAAATACTCGGCTGAGACCGAGTGATGGGGCTTTTGCGGTGAGGGGGCTCACCAGGCGTTGTAGTGGCGCGTGCCCACGCGGATGGCGTTTCTGAAGCAGGCCAGGGCCTTCTCCAGCTCCTCGGTCAGCACGAACTCGTGGCCCAGCAGGGTGTAGGCGTAGGCGAAGCTGGGGTCCACCTGGATGGCCCGCTGGAAGAACTTGATGGCGATGTCGTGCTCCCGCTGCAGGCTGAAGCAGTTTCCCGCCGCGCACCAGGCCTGTGGACCAGACCGGATCAGACCGGATCAGACCGGATCAGACCGGATCAGACCGGATCTCAGACCGGATCGGATCAGACCGGATCAGACTAGATCAGACCGCTTCTCAGCATCAGCAGAGAAGACACATTTTACATGGTCTGTGTGTATGAACACTTGCCTGGGTATTGATGTAAAAATGTAAGACATGAAAAAGACGTGCCACACCCAGCCAGACCAACCAGGGCAGGAGAGCTTGCGCTGAACTGTAAAAGTACTTACCACAACAGAATGGAGGAATGTGGGGTAAGGGCCTTGGCTCCAAGGCCCCACAGCTGCACGGACCTCAGTATGACCACACCGGGGCTTACCTCAGGCGAGTTCTTGTCCATGTCCGTGAGGTCCTTGGACAGGACGGACAGAGCGACGTCCTTCTGCAGGTGCCACAGCGAGGTGGAGTAGATCTCCATCCCCTCCACCCTGTAGCTCTCCATGCGCCGCACCTCCGAGAAGATCTGCTCCGCCTGCAAGAGACGCGGACGAGGGGTCACATCCCACGCCCCGACCAGGAGAGGGTCGCATCCCACGCCTGACCAGGAGAGGGTCGCATCCCACACCCAGACCAGGAGGAGGAGGAGGAGGAGGAGGGGCACATCCCACATCCCGGAGGAGGAGGGGCACATCCCACATCCCGGAGGAGGAGGGGCACATCCCACATCCCGCATCCCACGCCCCGACCAGGAGAGGGTCGCATCCCACGCCCCGACCAGGAGAGGGTCGCATCCCACACCCAGACCAGGAGGAGGAGGAGGAGGAGGAGGAGGAGGAGGGGCACATCCCACATCCCGGAGGAGGAGGGGCACATCCCACATCCCGCATCCCACGCCCCGACCAGGAGAGGGTCGCATCCCACGCCCCGACCAGGAGAGGGTCGCATCCCACGCCCCGACCAGGAGAGGGTCGCATCCCACGCCCCGACCAGGAGGAGGAGAGGGTCGCATCCCACACCCCGACCAGGAGAGGGTCGCATCCCACACCCAGACCAGGAGGAGGAGAGGGGCGCATCCCACACCCAGACCAGGAGGAGGAGAGGGGCGCATCCCACACCCAGACCAGGAGGAGGAGAGGGGCGCATCCCACACCCAGACCAGGAGGAGGAGAGGGGCGCATCCCACACCCCGACCAGGAGGAGGAGAGGGGCGCATCCCACGCCCCGACCAGGAGGAGGAGAGGGGCGCATCCCACACCTCGACCAGGAGAGGGTCGCATCCCACGCCCAGACCAGGAAGAGGAGAGGGTCACAGCCCACGCCCAGACCAGGAGGAGGAGAGGGTCACAGCCCACACCCCCAGGAGTAGGAGGAGGAGGAGGAGGAGGAGGAGGAGGAGGAGGAGGAGGAGGAGGAGGGGGGGGGGAGGAGGAGGAGGAGGAGGGGGGGGGGGGGAGGAGGAGGGGGGGGGGGGGAGGAGGAGGAGGGGGAGGAAAAGGAGAGAGTCGCATCCCACACCCCGACCAGGAGGAGGAGAGGGTCACATCCCACACCCCGAATAAGATTACCAGAAGATTCCACCCAATGCTAATGACTTTTTTGCAGCCATGTTGGCTCCAATTTAAAAATATATGCCAAAATTGTACTTCTTTTTAACAGTAAATGGACTGCCATTATAGAGCGTCTTTAGAATGAACCCATTCTCTCTCACACACACTCACACAACATTATTGTTTTTGTTTGGCTATGTAAGCAGTTTCCTGTTCTACATACATAAGTGTAGATTATTATTTTGTGTTTTGTTTCCTTTGTTTATAGATGTAGATTAATCTGACAAAGGACTATACGTTTATCTTTGTTGTATGTAGGAGCGGCCTGTAGCGTAGTGGTTAAGATGAATGACTGGGACATGCAAGGTTGGTGGTTCTAATCCCAGTGTACCCACAATAAGATCAGCACAGCCGTTGGGCCCTGGAGCAAGGCCCTTAACCCTGCATTGCTCCAGGGGAGGATTGTCTCCTGCTTAGTCTAATCAACTGTACGTCGCTCTGGATAAGAGCGTCTGCCAAATGGCATTAATGTAATGTAATGTAATGTAATGTAATGTAATGTATTGTATTGTATTGTATCTTTAGCTCTTGAAACTGTACTTCCCTCAAGGGCGTTTCAGCGCACTGCTCCCTGGTTATGGGTGAACTTTGTTGTGGCTCTGGATAATGTACAGTAATGTAATGTAATGTAGCGTAATGTAATGTAATGCAGCGTAATGTAATGTAATGCAGCGTAATGTAATGTAATGTAGCGTAATGCAGCGTAATGCAGACGTAAAGGCGCTCAGTACCCGCGTGTAGTCGGCCAGCTCAAAGTGTGCCCGGGCGATCTGCACCAGCACCCAGCCGGTGTTGTAGTGGTGAGACGGCAGCTGGCTCAGGATGGAGATGGCTTCTTTACAGTTGTAGGAGCAGAGAGCCACATATCCCCTCCCAATATCTCTCATCAGGCTCATCAGCCCGTCTGAGAGGAGGGGAGAGAGGAGAGAGGAGGAGAGGAGGAGAGAGAGTGAGTGTTCAGTCAGGCAGAGAACACAGCTGCCTGATAAACCATTCATGACTGTAATGTAATAATTATAAAATAATTTATATTGCCATTTAGCTGACGCTTTCATCCCTTTTATCTACCCCTTGCTCAAGGGCCCAACAGCTGTGTGGATCTCATCATGGCTACACCAGGGCTTCTGGGCCCCAGTCATGCACCTTAGCCGCTAGGCTACAGGCTGCCCCAGTCATGCACCTTAGCCACTAGGCTACAGTCATGTACCTTAGCCACTAGACTACAGGCCGCCCCAGTCATGTACCTTAGCCACTAGGCTACAGTCATGTACCTTAGCCACTAGACTACAGGCCGCCCCAGTCATGTACCTTAGCCACTAGGCTACAGGCTGCCCCAGTCATGTACCTTAGCCACTAGGCTACAGGCTGCCCCAGTCATGCACCTTAGCCGCTAGGCTACAGGCTGCCCCAGTCATGTACCTTAGCCACTAGGCTACAGTCATGTACCTTAGCCACTAGACTACAGGCCGCCCCAGTCATGTACCTTAGCCACTAGGCTACAGTCATGTACCTTAGCCACTAGACTACAGGCCGCCCCAGTCATGTACCTTAGCCACTAGGCTACAGGCTGCCCCAGTCATGTACCTTAGCCACTAGGCTACAGGCCGCCCCAGTCATGTACATTAGCTGCAAGGCTACAGGCCGCCCCAGTCATGTACATTAGCCGCAAGGCTACAGGCCGCCCCAGTCATGTACATTAGCCGCAAGGCTACAGGCCGCCCCAGTCATGTACCTTAGCCACTAGGCTACAGGCCGCCCCAGTCATGTACATTAGCTGCAAGGCTACAGGCCGCCCCAGTCATGTACATTAGCCGCAAGGCTACAGGCCGCCCCAGTCATGTACATTAGCTGCAAGGCTACAGGCCGCCCCAGTCATGTACATTAGCCGCAAGGCTACAGGCTGCCCCAGTCATGTACCTTAGCCACTAGGCTACAGTCATGTACCTTAGCCACTAGACTACAGGCCGCCCCAGTCATGTACCTTAGCCACTAGGCTACAGTCATGTACCTTAGCCACTAGACTACAGGCCGCCCCAGTCATGTACCTTAGCCACTAGGCTACAGTCATGTACCTTAGCCACTAGACTACAGGCCGCCCCAGTCATGTACCTTAGCCACTAGGCTACAGTCATGTACCTTAGCCACTAGACTACAGGCCGCCCCAGTCATGTACCTTAGCCACTAGGCTACAGTCATGTACCTTAGCCACTAGACTACAGGCTATAGTCATGTACCTTAGCCACTAGACTACAGGCCGCCCCAGTCATGTACCTTAGCCACTAGGCTACAGTCATGTACCTTAGCCGCTAGGCTACAGTCATGTACCTTAGCCGCTAGGCTACAGTCATGTACCTTAGCCGCTAGGCTACAGGCCGCCCCGTTACCCGTGCAGTGTGAAATGTGGAAGCCGGGTTCCCCGCGGCAGAGCCCTACCGGCGGCGGCCTTCTGCAGGGACAGGGCCTGGTGCTGGGGCGCCAGCACGCAGCCCTTGCCCTCGCTCATGGAGCACTCCAGCTTCAGGATCTCGAAGGTGTCGTTCATGTTGGCCGGCGTTATGCCCCCTTTGCTGCTCTTCGTCTTGGTCTTTCGGTTGGGGATCTTGGTGGGAAACTTCATCTTCAGCTTCTTGCTGTTTTCCTGCGGGGGGGGGGGGGGGGGGGGGGGGACATGTTGTTCAGGCCTGATTCTCACTTCTGTCCAACGGCACTTTCCACAAGTGTCGTGCGTGGAAAATAAAATAAAAAAAAGGCGGTGTGTTTATACTTTGGCAAATGCCTGTGGGAGGGGTTCTGTTGTCTCTATGGTAACGAGAATATAAACCCCTGAAGATTTTGCGCCACTTGTAAACTGGCCAATCACACCGTGGGACAAAGTACGACACTTTTGTCGAAAGTGTCATTTTTGCCACGCAACACGTGTTGAAAATGTTGTGCGAGAATAGCATAAATCACGCTTTAGCGCATGTGTGACTCGAATGCCTAACCCCACCAGACAATTATGCAAAAATATGCAAAAACATTTTGCAAACAGCTCCGAAAAATAGAAGTTAGACCCTAAAACATGCACACTTTCACTGACTCAGTCTGGAACAGAAATCGAAAGGTGCAAGGTGACAGGAAGACAGTAACAATATGCGAGTGGGCCTTTAACCCCTGTGTGAGGGCAGTAGGGGCCTTTAAACGGTGTTTAAAGGCCCCTAGTGTTTGGATAGTTAACTTTGGTGACTTTTGCTCTGTTTGTTTTTTTTGTTTGTTTGTTCAAAAAAAAAAAAAAAAAAAAAAAAAAAAATGGCCCTTGTCCTTACCTTTGTTGTACAGGTAGCAGTTGAAATTGTACTTACCTCTAGGGTCTTTCAGCGAACTTATCCCTGGTTATGGGTATGCACTTTGTTGTACGTCGCTCTGGATAAGAGCGTCTGCCAAATGCCAATAATGTAATGTAATGTAATGTAAACGGGGGCAGTAGGGGCCTTTATACCCCGTGTGAGGGCAGTCGGGGCCTTTATACCCCGTGTGAGGGCAGTAGGGGCGTTTATACCCCGTGTGAGGGCAGTAGGGGCCTTTATACCCCGTGTGAGGGCAGTCGGGGCCTTTATACCCCGTGTGAGGGCAGTCGGGGCCTTTATACCCCGTGTGAGGGCAGTAGGGGCCTTTATACCCCGTGTGAGGGCAGTAGGGGCCTTTATACCCCGTGTGAGGGCAGTAGGGGCCTTTATACCCCGTGTGAGGGCAGTAGGGGCCTTTATACCCCGTGTGAGGGCAGTAGGGGCCTTTAAACCCCTAGTAAGGGCAGTAGGGGCCTGTAAGATGGGAAGCCTGGCTGAAACGGACCTTGGCAGTCGAGCTGGCGCTGGTGAAGAGCCGGGAGCTCCTCCTGGGCTGCACGTTGGGCGGCGTGGCGATGGTGGGACTCAGCACCTGTGGTGTGGTGCTGTTGGGTTGAGAAGGACAAACCCACCCTCGCCTTAATGAGGAGGCAAAGCAGTCAGGAAAACGCTTCACACACGAGATCCAATCCTAGGTCTCTATTTCTGCAGAAAGAGTACGCCTGCTGACAGAGCCAACACTGTACTAAATAATAAAAACATTATTTACAGCTATCCTTTATACGCACTGTCGGCACTAACCTGGTTTGTGGGGACACAGACACACTGTGAGCAGTAACCTGGTTTGTGGGGACACACTGGGCACTAACCTGGTTTGTGGGGACACACTGTGGACACTTGTGGGGACTTTGTGGGGACACACTGTGGGCACTAACCTGGTTTGTGGGGACACACTGGGCACTAACCTGGTTTGTGGGGACACACTGTGGACACTTGTGGGGACTTTGTGGGGACACACTGTGCGCACTAACCTGGTTTGTGGGGACACACTGTGGGCACTAACCTGGTTTGCGGGGCAGTGGTCTGGGACTGGTTGAAATGTATGGGCAGGACTTCTCTGCTGTTCCCACTCTGTGTAAACACTGACTTTGTTCCGGCTTGGCTGATGCGGGCGACAGTCTGGGGAAGGAGGTTATTCGCAGGACATTTGTTCAGGCGGATATACAAGATGTTACTTGTGTTACCAAACTAAAATCAGCAATGCATACGATTCATTTAGAAGAGGCTTTTATTCAGAACAGTCCTGTAAATGTCAAACTGCAATGTTGTACACGCAGCTGCGGTGAAGCGGCTGAACACTCCTGTTCGTGACAAACAGTATAACAGCGTAAATATGAGGCGTTTGAAGGGGCGCGTTAAAGACCTTCTTTGGTGAGATGGCAGAAGGGGGAGGGTCCATCCCCGACCCGCTGTGTGTGAAGTTCTGCAGGAAGGACGAGTCTCCCGGGCTGGGCTCCAGTGGCAGGACGCCAAAACTGCAGCGGAGAGAGAGAGAGAGAGACGTCACAATCCCTCCCGAGAGGCGCGTGAAGTTCCCCCCGAAACACCCCACCTCAGCCTGAACCTCACCCTCACACTCAACCTCACACTCAACCTGAACCTCACCTCAACCTCACCCTCACACTCAACCTGAACCCCACCTCAACCTCACCCTCACACTCACACTCAACCTAACCCTCACACTCAACCCCACCTCACCCTCCTCAACCTCAACCTCTCAACGGTCCCCCTCGATGAATGCTTCATGGGATGGGGCGAAAGGGGAGAAATATAATAAACAGGGGGTTTAATAAACAAGGGGTGACCCTGCGTACCTCGGGGTGACCCTGCGTACCTCGGGGTGACCCTGCGTACCTCGGGGTGACCCTACGAACCTCGGGGTGACCCTGCGTACCTCGGGGTGACCCTGCGTACCTCGGGGTGACCCTGCGTACCTCGGGGTGACCCTGCGTACCTCGGGGTGACCCTGCCTACCTCGGGGTGACCCTGCGTACCTCGGGGTGAGGGGGCTCAGGGCGGCCGGGCCCCCCAGCAGACTGCGGCCGATCTTTGGCTTGTTCTGCGTCTGCTTGGACTGCAGGAAGCTGCCGGTACCCAGGGACACGGAGTCGGGGGAGATGACGGAGGAGTCGATGTAGGACACCGAGGAGTCCAAGTTCAGTGACGAGTACTTGGAGTTTGAGGATTCTACGTTGAGTCTGTTCAACTCCTGCCATGCGGAAAAAGTGGGTGGGGGGTTGTTGGTGATTAGGAACACATTAACAGTGACACAGAACGGTGAGAATGGGAAACGGCACAAACACTGGCCTGCTGAGCAGTGATGGGAACGGACAGCACTGCATTACAGGTCAGAGGTCATACTGCAACACGTGACCCAAACAAAAATGTCATGCCACAGTCTTATGAAGCAGAATAGGGACGGACTAAAGAGTTGTTCTACAGTCTTATGAAGCAGGGTGAGACGTACTAAAGTGTTGTTCTTCAGTCTTATGAAGCAGGGTGAGACGTACTAAAGTGTTGTTCTTCAGTCTTATGAAGCAGGGTGAGACGTACTAAAGTGTTGTTCTACAGTCTTATGAAGCAGGGTGAGACATACTAAAGTGTTGTGCTACAGTCTTATGAAGCAGGGTGAGACGTACTAAAGTGTTGTGCTACAGTCTTATGAAGCAGGGTGAGACGTACTAAAGTGTTGTGCTACAGTCTTATGAAGCAGGGCGGGACGTACTAAAGTGTCTTGCGGGGTCTCCATGAGCACTGTGTCCACCTGTCGGTGGGGTGCGTGGCTGGGCGTGTGGGTGAGGCCGGCTGTTTGCTGGCTGACGCTGGCGCTGAAGTTCTGCAGGGAGGTCAGCTTAAACGTCTGCTCCGGGTCGGGCTTCTCGCCTGCGGGAGACAGAACAGCCTGGGTCACAACGCTGGGCGCTCACGCCATCCCCAAGAGGGCTGGTTACGGTCAGGAGAACGAAGACAGGGCTGTCTGTCTAACAGTGTCTGCAGGTTTAACTCCAGTTCTGGAGGGCCGCAGTGTCTGCAGGTTTAACTCCAGTCCTGGAGGGCCGCAGTGTCTGCAGGTTTAACTCCAGTCCTGGAGGGCCGCAGTGTCTGCAGGTTTAACTCCAGTCCTGGAGGGGGCGCTGAGTCTGTTCTCATATAGGATATCTAATACTTCGTAATGAGGAAAGAGAAGAGAGAAGAGGGACTCACCGATCTGACAGAGGGACTCGAAGGGTGACCAGAGAAAGGGATTCAGACTCAGGCTCTTTTGGTAACATTCGGAACCTTTGGCCAAACGATCCGTCTTGCTGCTCCAGGGGAGAAAGAACGTGCGATTAAACATCCACCAATGAACAGCTACTACAAACTTAAGACGAACGAATCAAAAATAAACTCTCCGGCAAATTAAATTCTGACATTTAATCTGGATTTGGGGTGAAAGGGATCCTTGAAAACCCAGTTTTGGCAACTATAACTACAATATAATAAGTATATTATATATATCTGTTATTGATACACGGTGTTGAGTACCTATCTGCCCCAGGTCTGTAATTGATACACGACATGCCCGTACCAGTATATCTGCCCCAGGTCTGTAATTGATACACGACATGCCCGTACCAGTATATCTGCCCCAGGTCTGTTATTGATACCCGACATGCCCGTACCAGTATATCTGCCCCAGGTCTGTTATTGATACCCGACATGCCCGTACCAGTATATCTGCCCCAGGTCTGTTATTGATACCCGACTTGCCCGTACCAGTATATCTGCCCCAGGTCTGTTATTGATACCCGACTTGCCCGTACCAGTATATCTGCCCCAGGTCTGTTATTGATACCCGACATGCCCGTACCAGTATATCTGCCCCAGCAGTGCCAGAGTGAAGCAGGCCGTGTCCCCGAACTCAGAGACGATGTCGTCTTGGCTCTTCTGCTTGTTCAGGACGCCTCCAGTGAGGATCTGCTCCCCCTCTGCCAGCCTGCAACGGACACACACAACTGCAGAACGGCCCCACTGACCTGCCATGTAACCCCCTATAATACCCCCCAAAAACAATCATTCTAAATGGAAAGAAATAAAACCAACCAAATCAGAGCATACCAAGAATTTGCAAATGCCAAAATAGAGTACGCTTCTGTCCTTATGTGGCAGGCTGCAGTGCAGTTCGGCAATAAACAATCTCTACATAAAACCAGCCAACTTCAAACATTTCACATGAAATAAATGCGTAGATTGTAGGGCAGGTCTCTACACATTGTTTCCAAAGGAGCACAGCAATGCATCCCAATTAGTAGATGTGCGACTAAATCATCCTTCCAGTATGCACACATCGATTTTCAGGAGCAAATGCCCCTACAATGGCAGCCCTGTAGATATTCACATTAAGCAGAATAACTGAGATAAATTCACCAAGTAAAACCTGGACCCCTTCCAAAACTGGAACATGGACTGAGGTAAAAACAGTTGACCAAGGGGCCAGCTTTCGAGCGACTAGTTTCGCCAATTGATATGAAGTCGCCCCCTAGCCGCACCTATATTTTCACCCAAAAAGCCTATTGTCCCACTGGACACCACTAATGTTTGACAGCTAATTAAAAATATTTACGCTCATATCCTGATGTTCAATCTATACTACATACATTTATGTATTTTACTTTCCCCCCCAAGGTCCAATTTTTTCCCCACTAGCACACAAACAAAGATACAGATGTATAGGAATGCTCTGACGTAAAATCTAGTTGTGTTGACAACTGCTCAAGTGTTTGTCATTGGTTCATCCGCCGAGGTACGTCATGTGACCAGGCATGTGACCCAAGGACACAAATGAGCAGGAGCAGGGAGCTGCCCCGGTGCGGTGGACGTTTTCCTCACTGGTCTCTATCGGCGTCTCCTTTTCTATGAACTATACACTCTAAGGGTTATTCCAGCTAGCCCGGGGGGGATGGCGCTGGGTGAAACGCCGCCCTGTGCCGACGGCCGTGGAACGTTCTGGAAGGGGGGCGGACGGCGGCTCGTACTTGCTGAGGTCCACGCAGCATTTGGCCAGCAGGTATCGGCACTGCGGGGTGGTGCAGCTGTGCCCCTTCAGCAGCCGGTAGGCCTTGTAGGCCTTGCCCGACCGGTAGTAGCATGTGGCCAACAGGAAGAGCGCCTCCTCCGAGTGCACTGTGGGGAAAAAAAGGAAAACGGAGAACAACATGAGGCCGCTGCAGAGTCAACGGGCCAGCGCCACCGATTCAGCAAGAGGCATTTCACTGGCTGCCCAAAGGGGGCGACATTGGCCCAGGCCGCAAGAACAGTCGCCCGGCAAGTCCGTTCGATTCCGCCGCGGGTGTGTTGAAGTGTCCCCGAGCAGGACGCCTAACCCCTAAAAGCTGGTCGGTGCCTTGCATGGCAGGTGTGCGAGTGTGTGAATGGGCGAATGAGAAGCATCGATTGTGCAGCGCTTTGGATAAAGGCGCTGTATAAATGCCTATGTAAATTGGATGAAGGCGCTAAATCAATGCCAAACACTTACCAAAGAAAGGGCCCAATATCATAGACAGAAAATACCTGCTGATATCATATACTGCAGATGGCATTGGTAGAGCCAGAATATACCAGGTGTGCAAGATCATTACAGAGCAGCTTGAGAAGGAACAGGCTACAGTGAAAATAAAGTTGGGAAGGTAAAATCCAACCTTCTTTCTGTCAGTAAAGGTGCTTTTTCCACCAACGACTGAGCTCCCCTACAGCAGTGGCATAGGCTAGGCTACGTGACTGACATGCTGACGGACGGGAAACTGAAACAGCTGTGCAGCAAGCTCACAGCATAGACAAGGCACACGGCCAAACACGCAGCTGGCCCTCTCAGATCTGATTAGAATCAGAAAGGTCACTCCTGTTTTCATTGCCTTTGAAACAAAATAAAATTTAAAAAAAACAGCATAAGATGGATTTTTAGGGGAGAGAATTACGCTTCCAAGTGTTTAACAAGTTGAGTTTGCCAGCTCTCGAGACAAATATGGGTCCTAACCAGCCCAAGCAACAGTTTTGATTGTGAACCGTAGCTGGGAGTTGAATACCTAAATCAATTGTACAATTAAAACGGAAGCTTGCGTCCTTGGACAACAGCAAGGGAGAATTGGCACAATTGTAACATTATTCACTTTTTTCACAAATCAATTACTCCAAGGAAAGCAGTGAAATGAGTCTTCAAAGAGCAGGGGGTTCCCCAGTGTCCTGGCTAAATTCCAAACCGGGCTCTCTCAACCTGCCACCTAATCATCCCCTGATTTAATTGAGAAAAGTGCTATATAAATGCAAGGAATTATTATTCTTTTAATTATTATTATTATTATTATTATTATTATTGTAACCTAAAAATAGATATTTCACTGGTTAAAAATATATATTTAACATTTAGCCATACCCTGAAAACACTGAAAAGGCGCATTCCTATTCGTGGGACGAAGTATAAAGCAGGCTTTAGAGAGAAAGGGGAGCTTCGTAAGACAGACGGGTTGCAGCACGGTGATGCTCAACTCATCTGCATTTGGCATCCAAGCAAAGTACAAAAGGGGCCAGTAACAGGCATTGAGTTCATGAAAATCAAAGAATTACACAACAGTAAAAACATGGCAGCAGGTAACACCTGAAAAAAAGTGGTGCAATTTCACGGCAACACTGAAAATAAAGTCACTATCACAAGAAGAGAGTTCCCAGGGATAAGGCGTTATTGCACATGAAATGCACCTTGGAGGCCAGGGGCCTGATCCATAAAGGCTGAGTTAGCTGGATAACTGCACAGAGAAAAACCCGGAACGCTCTGGAAAATGTACTGAAGTAGAGAGGGCTATTCCGGGTTTTACTCGGTGCAGTTATCCAGCTAACTCTGTCATCCTGCTTCGTGAAACAGGGCCCTCATCAGTTTCATATCACGTCGTAATTAATACTCCCAGTCCCCAGTCTGACACAGAAACTAGCCCTGCGGCAGACTGAACACAGGAAGGAGGTGTAAGAACGTGTGTTTTGGTTTCTGCGAGCACACCTACACATTCCCATCATTCCTCAGGCCTTTAACAGTCCCCCCGGAGGACCGGGATTCATACAGAAATACCTGCAGTCAACAGTGCCTCCCCATTCTGGCATGTTCACGTGTCGGTCTGGAGATCGACCGTAGACGTGCATTGTTTGATAAATGCTCGGAATGTAATCACTTCATTTTCGCACGATATGTCAGGAATGACATATTAAAGCACGGCAGGGTTTTAAAGGCCTGGCCCGGAGCGTTGGGAGATGCCATCTAGCTTTTAGGTAAATGAAGCAGCAGGTACTTCAGTGGTGGGAAAATGGCGCACGTTGTGTTGCTGAATGGCCTGTTCTCGCCAGTACGTTATGTCACGTTATGTTATGTAATGTTATTATACATCTACTCCTCCAGTCATGACAGGTCTGTGCAAAAAGAGCAACATTAACACTTGAGTTTTTTTTTTGTTGTTGTTTTTTTTCTTTTTTTACATATTTTTTTAAAACTAGTTGAAGGTCGCTTTCTCCACACCATTAACCCTGCAGTATGCGGCTTGGCATAGAGCAGCAGCGCCTCATCTCAGCCCAAAAGGGGCGGAGTGGGCGTGGGTTTGTGTTTTAGCCCAGCACTGCAACACCTGATTCTGCTCCTCAAGGTCTTGACTGAAGAGCTCGATTAATAAATGAGTTAAAACAGGGTGTCGGGCTAACTCAAAAACCTGCCCCCTTTCCGCCTACGATTGGTCGTCCTCAATGGGGTGGGCAGTCAGGTCCAACTCCTCTGCCTTACGAGCCATCCAAATACCGCATGTTACATTACATTACATTACATTATTGGTATTTGGCAGACGCTCTTATCCAGAGCGACGTACAGTTGCTTCGACTAAGCAGGAGACAATCCTCCCCTGGAGCAATGTAGGGTTAAGGGCCTTGCTCAAGGGCCCAGCGGCTATTGTGGCTACACTGGGATTAGAACCACTGACCTCGCGTGTCCCAGTCATTTACCTTAACCACTCCGCTACAGGCCGCCCCCTTGCTATAAAGTAACATAAAGTTATGTCACTTTATAGCAAGGCAGAGGTGAGTGCTCACGTGCAGCATGGGGCCAGTTCCACGTCCATGTGAGTTCATGCATTGCTATCCGGAAGATTCAACATACATTCTTCCATTCAGTTCCAACTACCCGTCACAGTGAACCAGACCTGGGTTAAATGCGTATTTGGCTTTGGATTCAAATACTTTTCTGTGCTCGATTTATCTTGCCTGCCACAACTGAGCCAGCCAAGAGGACCAGAAGGTCGAATTTGCACCAGACAATACACCAGACAAGCTCAATAAAGCTAAGAGGAGTATTTCAATCCAAAACAATAATGTATTTGACCCAGGTCAACACCGAACCCTTGTGTCCCAACAAGCATACAGTAAGGAGTCATCCTCTTCAGCCACTGAAGGCCTTACATCCGGTTATTTTCTCAACAAAAAGGTTTGTAGCAACACAGCTGTTAAGCAGTTCAGCCAGACGGATGCCCTTGAGTACCTCCAGTAGTTGGCAAGTCTCAACATCCAGCATCCAATAAATACATTTCCACACCCTTCTTAACGTGTCCCAGGGAGAATTAACCTCGGAATAGATGTAAACCAACAGCGCCAGGGTGGAACAGAATCGTTCAGGCATATATCCAAGGTGAACTTCTTCATTCTGAACCGTGTTCTTGTCTAAAAGCTGCCAATATTAAAGTGTAATAGTGACGGTCGAGTTGTTGGGTTTTCGTCGTAATGATGCATGTCTTTACCTTCGGCGTAGAGTCTCTCCGCCAGAAAGACTGCGTCCAGGTAGGCGTAGTGGTTAAGCGCGTGCCAAACAGCAGCCTGCAAACGAAACAACAACATGGCCACTGCCTGAATTTCTTTTGGTCGAGGACTGATTCGCGTATTTATGGTGGTGACAACTTCTCCTGATCATACGACCATCGAGCTACTTTGTGCAAAAAGGGATCCAACCTTTTTGGCATCCTGCGCCAAATACCGGTTTCAGATTTTACCGTTTATCGAGATGGTCGGAGAAAAACATAATCAAATCAACGTGGAAACACTGAGCGCCGTGTCGTTAGTTGGTGATGATTTGTAGCTAGCATGACACTGTCTGTTGAATACACCGTCTGCAAGTGAAATCTGCAGCAAAATGACAAGCCTTGTTCAGTAACGTTAAGAAAACGTGCAGCATAGCTACCCATTTGTCAACAACAGGAAAATGACCGTGCATTATCCAGGTTTAGTTTACTATGACGCTGGCTGCATAACATCACATTGTACATGCGTCTGGAATGCATAATTCCGTGCGTGAATCAGCAGGTCGCCAGCTAACTTTACGCTATGGGCACGGACAGTCGCCTGTCTAATTGCAAAAATAGTTTTAAATAGAACGTCTAGGCCAGTTAGCGAGTGTCAATTTGGTACTCCAGTTAGCCAAACGTCAAGTCAGTTAGCAAACCATTTGAAGTAAGCACTATATTTCGCTTAACGTTAACAAGCAAGCTGGCAGTTCCCCCAGATAGGTAGAAAGCGAATGCAACTCATCAAATTTATTTTATGGCACCTATGTATATAGCTGCCTCCCATAACTACACTAAAATCACAATTATTTGGTCAGGTAAAGTTAGCCAACTAGGCTAGCCCACTAGCCAGCTAACTCTGACTGCAGGTATAATGGCTAGCCTTGCATAGGCTAACGTTAAACAACTACCTGCTTTCCCAAGTCAAAAAGCTTGCTAGTTATGACTTTACTTACACACGCATGGTTTAACCTGCACCAGTAAGTTTATTTTCATTTCTCATGCAAAATCCCGCTTTTCTACCACCCATATTAGCAAGATAGCATGCAAGCCTGGTAACGTTAGCAAGCTACGGCTAGCTTCTTCAAATTAGCGTCACCACCCCCAAAAACAAACAAGTCAGCTCGCCTTTCCTTGGTAACCGGAGAGTAAGCTAGACCATCAACCACATGTTCACCTGAAAACTGTCCATTGATCAAATTAGCAAGGAAGTTATAGCCAAATATTCGGTCTTGCCGAAGCTAACTAGCTAACAAGCCATCGAGGCCTCCACCGTTTGTTTTCAGGCCACGGTGTAGGAGTACTGAACCGGCCCATTACGGCAGCGAAGTCAAGAGTTTCGGTTCCCACAAAAGACGCAGCTAAACTATACATGGCAACATTCTTTCTATACCGATATGTAGTTTCCATATTTACCTGGACAGGTTCCTGTAGCACCGTCATTCCGTTATCAAACTCCTCTCTACCTGTCGGTTGTTGCACTCTTCTCTTCAGTTCCTCTCTAAGTTAGTTTCCAGAACAGTTTCCAGACTGGAGTGTAGTTTCCAGGCCTGAAGATTTCAAACACACTAACGGTTACCGAAAGAGTCGAAACATGCCGAACATACCCGACCTCGTTCTAGAATTGAGACCAGACCGGCCACACGTCACAGCCGTAGTCACGCCCCTTCTCGGGGGTAAGAATTGGGGGAAAAGGATATTTTACCTAAATTAGCTTTATCTTTTGATAACTAAATCAATTATGTGTCCGACAAGCTGAAAGTATTTTGAGCATTTCCATGCAAGTTGACATTTTTACGATGAGTAGTTTTTGAGAACGAGAGTTTTCTTTGACACTTGCGCCAGTTGCTATCTGCACCTGCGCCAAGTAAAAAAACATCGGATTTTGTTGTCAAAAGATATAGCTAATTTAGGTAAAATATCGTATTCCTGCAATGTTATACTTACCCCCGAGAAGGGGCGTGTAGTTCGCCGGTCTGGTCTATCCACGAAGGGAATCGAACACTGACGGACAATGCCGAAAAACAACGAAATTAATATAACTGTTTACAAACGAACGCAATACAAAAAATCCGATGGTATTATTATGACACTTATTATTAACCAGTATGTTGAGGTGACGGTGTAATGTTACTCTTAAAAAAACCCGTTTAAAACCATGCGAACATTATGATGGGATAAACTTAATTATTTATGTTATTATTATTAATGTTAAGTACTGTATGTAAATTTTGCAGTGACTTGATCTTGTATGCACAGGCAACATATATTGGCATCACTGTAGAGTATAATGATAGAAATATGCATAATTTATTTGAACAAAATAAGTCACACAGAACACCATACCTTTTATTAATGTACATGAGTGCCTTCGGCTTCAGGCTTGGAGAAGTTTTTATTTTTATTTTCTATTTTGCTCTTGTTACTTGAAATGATTTATTGTACATTTCTCACAGACACACACAGAGGTGATAACATAATCTGATTTTCCATCAATTCTGTCAGGTAAATTCCACAAACTGAAAATACACAACTTCAACACAAGATGGCGACAGAGCACTGTGTCTCACTCGTTTCCAGCCGATGGCAGAACAGTGCATTTCCTTTTTTGTGCGAGAGCAATTCTCAAAATGTATCATCGTAATCCATCCATCCATCCATATCCGCTTATTCCCAGTTTGTGCTGGAGCCTATCCCAGCATGCATTGGGTGAGTGGCAGGAATACACCGTGGACAGTTTGTCAACCCATCACAGGGCACACACACCATTCACTCACACACTCATACCTACACACATACACATACACACACACCATTCACTCACATACTCATACACACACACCATTCACTCACACACTCATACCTACACACATACACATACACACACACCATTCACTCACACACTCATACAGACACACACACACACACACACACACCATTCACTCACACACTCATACCTACACACATACACATCCACACACACACATCATTCACTCACACACTCATACACACACACACACACACACACACCATTCACTCACACACTCATACCTACACACATACACATACACACACCATTCACTCACACACTCATACCTAGGGGCAATTAACCTGACCTGGACGCTTTTGGACAGTGGGAGGAAACCAGAGTACCCAGAGGAAACCTACACACACACAGGGAGAACATGCAAACTCCACACAGACACGGGGAGAACATGCAAACTCCATGCAGACACGGGGAGAACATGCAAACTCCACACAGACACGGGGAGAACATGCACACTCCACACAGACACAGGGAGAGCATGCAAACTCCAGAAAGGCCCAGGTTGGGATTCAAACCCAGGACCTTCATACTGACAGGGAGAAAGTTCTACCCCCTGCACCCTGTGTCACCTCTTTACCATAGCACACAATGTACCATTGCACACAGCACCTAAACGCCCTTGGGAATTTGTGGCAATAAACCCATGCACTAAGCTGCATGTGAAGCATTTCAAACAAGGTTAACAAATGTGAGAATATCATCAGCCCTTTAGAAACAAGTCAAGTGTTAAAAATAACTGCAGGTGAATATGCCTTTGAAGTCACACACATACAGTTTCTCCCTCTGAATATCATTAGCATGTATCAAGACTTCTGCCTGGTTCATGAACGATCAAATCACTTATCTGAAGAGCTAATTTGCGTGAGTAGCCACCGGTAATAAGCCCCATGTCAGTGATTAATGAAATCATACTTGGACACTGAAGAGAGAAGGGCCTGCCTGCAATGTCTTCCCCCGTGCCTCCATCCTCTGCTCCTGCGTGGGTTGGATGTTCATTAAAGAAGTTAACGATGACGAGGACTGCCAGTGAAGCCCTGCCACACTGGACAAACGCATACGCTCCAGACAAACGCACACGCTCCAGACAAACGCATACGCTCCAGACAAACGCACACGCTCCAGACAAACGCCTACGCTCCAGACAAACGCATACGCTCCAGACAAACGCACACGCTCCAGACAAACGCATACGCTCCAGACAAACGCATACGCTCCAGACAAACGCCTACGCTCCAGACAAACGCATACGCTCCAGACAAACGCACACGCTCCAGACAAACGCATACGCTCCAGACAAACGCATACGCTCCAGACAAACGCACACGCTCCAGACAAACGCACACGCTCCAGACAAACGCACACGCTCCAGACAAACGCCTACGCTCCAGACAAACGCATACGCTCTAGACAAACGCACACGCTCCAGACAAACGCATACGCTCTAGAAAAACGCACATGCTCGACGCAGTGCCCACCAGTGAAGTGAAGTGAACTGCGGTTTCAACGACGTGTGGTTTCAACAAGGACATTCATTTGCAAACAGCCAGAGGGCGCCCCTGAGTATTTGAGGGCCCTATTATTTGAAGTGACATACAGATGATAAGACTAGGCAGAGGACAATCCCCCCTGTGGGGTTAAGGGCCTTGCTCAAGGGCGCAACTGCTGTACAGATATTATCGTGGCTACACCGGGGTTTGAACTGCCTTCTGGGTGCCAGTCATGTACGTTGGCCACTAGGCTACAGTCATGTACCTTATCCACTAGGCTACAGGCTGCCCCTAATAAAAAAAACATTCCAATCACACCCAATTTGGGTTGGGGGGGCTGGGGACATGATGCTCATGGCAGATACAGTGATGTTCAGTGTAATGAGCCTTAAATCCAGCAGTCACATAAGCCCCACGCAATGGAGTGAGAAAATGCCAATTCTGAAGAACGATTGGCACAAGGAACAAACTCATCTTAAAAAATGACCTCAACTCTCAACGTATGGAAACGTATACAATTCGCTAAAATAATTGAAGTTTTTTCTTTTGAATTCAACTCAAATTGGCCAATGGTCAATTGTCTACTCAGAGCTGAGTAGAATAAATTCAGTGCTAAAGTGCAGCACTGCCGCAGATGGGCATAAATAATGCAGGAGAAAGTATTCAAATTGGTCTTTTGTGACCAAACCAGGTGTGGCACAACATCAACCTTTGTTGGTGGGTACATGGTCGAGGTGGGGAGAGTACAAGTGCCCCCGATTATTATTGTTGCCATTCATTTTCATGAATTAATCCTGGTGAAATACATTCTGTGCAATAACTGGGTGTTGCAGTAGCAGTTTTTCGAAGTTGGTGTGCCCTTTTGTCACTCACCCACCCCTCGAAAGGTCTCTGCACAGCCCTGGCATATTCACCGTACATCCCTGATAGCGTGATCGATATATTGCAGATGAACAGAGTAGCATTTATGGGACTGATGTGCACAATCCTCCAGCGGTCGGACCCTGAATCGGTTGTAGCCTGAATTGCAGTGGCCTGCTTCTGTCACATCTCCGGTGTTTATCCTTGTTGCTCATGTTTTCGAGAGGTCATTGAAACTGAAGGGCCATGAGGGAGAATTAGCGGTGTAAATAGGGCCCTTGGGACCAGAATTTAATGAGCATTACAGACTCACAAATACGTGCGAGTGGTTTCTTCCTTCACAAATCCCATTAGTGTAAACCCACTCCATGTTTGTGGACTTTTGTTATTTGCTGTTTTTTTTGTGCCAGTTGCCAAACAAAAAGTAGAAATGTCCAACCATGTACATTGGGGAGGTAAAACCGGTGTTTGCACTGTGAAAAAACAAACATGTTTTGGCCATAAGCCAACGTTGAGAAAAGACACCACCAGTCACCAGCAAAGAAGTCTTTATCTGAGGTACGCCTCATCGTGAGCTTCGCAGCAGACACACGTACTCACGTGGCTGGCTCTGTTCCATCCTGAATCTGCCTTTCCTCTCTCCCCGAAGGGGAGTCATGTGATCACGTCCTCATATTTCATGTGAATGAAAAATCGAGGGCTTAAATGTTCCGCCATGCGGAATTCAAATAAAACTAACGTGAGGCCAGCTGGGAATGCTGTGCTCTGTGCCGGGAATGCCGATAAGCGGTTCGGAGCGTGCGATTTTCCCGACCGGTTTAACAGAAGCAGGTTTGCCATCTGTCCGGCGGCAGACGCTGTGTGGAGCTGCATTAAAAGCCAACGCCGCGCGACGGTCGACTTTCCGACGCGGGAGGGGCCAAAGCCGCGATTCACCGGAGCGAAAGAGAGATGTGCGCGCTTGTGTCTTTGCTGAATGAAATGCCTCCCCTGCACTCCCCACGCACAGCTCCTCAGCCTGAACACACCACACACTCTGCTGCCTCCTCAGCTGCCAGGGACGCGCTGCCTGACGGAACAGAGGCACAAATGAGCCGGTGGGTGTGTGCGTGGTACGTGTGCGTGCGCGCGTGTTTGGAAGGGGGGGTTATGGTGCAATACAAGGCAATACAATGCAGTTCTACTTCATGACTGCAGTGAAACTGCACTATAGTTGCAATAGTACTGTAAGGAGAAAAAGAATAAGTGTCAAAAATATTGCAACTGCCGTTATTTTTTTTTATTAGGGGCTGCACAAAAACCCTGTGCACGCTCTGCTGAAAAAAAACAGCTCAAGCTAGGTTTTGAAACAGCTGGTCGCTGATTGACCAGTTCAGACAAGCTACCAGCACTAACTGGTTGACCAGCTCATACCCAGCTAGACCAGCTTTATGACCAGCTTCGTCATGCTGGTTGACCAGCTCATACCCAGCTTGACCAACTTTATGAGCAGCTCATACCCAGCTAGACCAGCTTTATGACCAGCTCATACCCAGCTAGACCAGCTTTATGACCAGCTCATACCCAGCTAGACCAGCTTTATGACCAGCTCATACCCAGCTAGACCAGCTTTATGACCAGCTCATACCCAGCTAGACCAGCTTTATGACCAGCTCATACCCAGCTAGACCAGCTTTATGACCAGCTCATACCCAGCTAGACCAGCTTTATGACCAGCTTCGTCATGCTGGTTGACCAGCTCATACCCAGCTTGACCAGCTTCATGACCAGCTTGACCAGCTCAATCTTCAGGCTGATGAAGTGGGCATAGCTGGGTCTGACACCAGGGCAGCCCTGGGTATTCTGAGGACTATTGTTTGGTTTCAGTACCTGGGGCCCAACACTGCCACTACTTTTTCATTCAGACGTAGATTCATTAGTTTGGGCACCTTTTCCCCCCCAAGTGCATGGCGGCCATTTTGAAGGCTTGTCCTTTCTATTCTAAAGCCAAGCCTTTGTTCCAAGGTCACCTGAAATCATTCTCAAATGAAAAATAGGACTACGCTACAGCTTCTCCCAGAAGACTGTCTATTTTCACCGCGCTGTTCTTGCTCCTTTGTACCTATTCATCAAAGCAGTCCGATATAACATCTGTTATGCCTTCATCGAGAGGTGATTCCTCGTTTGATATATGAATATAGTATCGAAATGATGTGCTATTGATCGAATCCCCAAAGGGAAATGAGGTTGTCATGAGCTGTATAACACACAGAGAGAAGAGAACAGAAACACACAGTCAGAAGAGAACAGAATCACAGTCAGAAGATAACAGAAACACAGAGAGAGAAGAGAACAGCAACACACAGTCAGAAGAGAACAGAAACACACTGTCAGACGAGAACAGAAACACACTGTCAGAAGAGAACAGAAACACACTGTCAGAAGAGAACAGAAACACACAGAGAGAAGAGAACAGAAACACACTGCCAGAAGAGAACAGAATCACACAGGCAGAAGAGAACAGAAACACACAGCCAGACAAGAACAGAAACACACAGCCAGAAGAGAACAGAAACACACAGTCAGAAGAGAACAGAATCACAGTCAGAAGATAACAGAAACACAGAGAGAGAAGAGAACAGAAACACACAGTCAGAAGAGAACAGAAACACACTGTCAGACGAGAACAGAAACACACTGTCAGAAGAGAACAGAAACACACTGTCAGAAGAGAACAGAAACACACAGAGAGAAGAGAACAGAAACACACTGCCAGAAGAGAACAGAATCACACAGGCAGAAGAGAACAGAAACACACAGCCAGACAAGAACAGAAACACACAGCCAGAAGAGAACAGAAACACACAGCAGAAGAGAACAGAAACACACAGCCAGAAGAGAACAGAAACACATAGCCAGAAGAGAACAGAAACACACAGTCAGAAGAGAACAGAAACACAGAGAGAGAAGAGAACAGAAACACAGTCAGAAGAGAACAGAAACACAGACAGAAGAGAACAAAAACACACAGCCAGAAGAGAACATAAACACAGTCAGAAGAGAACAGAAACGCACAGCCAGAAGAGAACAGAAACACACAGCCAGAAGAGAACAGAAACACAGCCAGAAGAGAACAGAAACACAGTCAGAAGAGAACAGAAACACAGACAGAAGATAACAGAAACACACAGTCAGAAGAGAACGGAAACACAGAAGAGAACAGAAACACACAGTCAGAAGAGAACGGAAACACAGAAGAGAACAGAAACACACAGTCAGAAGAGAACGGAAACACAGAAGAGAACAGAAACACACAGCCAGAAGAGAACAGAAACACACAGCCAGAAGAGAACAGAAACACACAGCCAGAAGAGAACAGAAACACAGTCAGAAGAGAACAGAAACACAGTCAGAAGAGAACAGAAACACAGACAGAAGATAACAGAAACACACAGTCAGAAGAGAACGGAAACACAGAAGAGAACAGAAACACACAGTCAGAAGAGAACGGAAACACAGAAGAGAACAGAAACACACAGCCAGAAGAGAACAGAAACACACAGCCAGAAGAGAACAGAAACACACAGCCAGAAGAGAACAGGAACACACAGTCAGAAGAGAACAGGCTAAAACATCAGAGAGAAAAGCAATACATCAATTTATGTCCTCTAACTGTTTCTACAAAGTTGAATTTCTTTTCCACCAAACCACACTTTTCTTTCCCGACCCCGAATAAATAAATGAAAGAATAAATAAGTGAGGAGTCCGCGGTGGCAGTCAGGCGTTGGAGTGGCGGTCCATACCCTGGAGAAAGGAGAAAGCCGTGTGTATTTTAAACACAATCAGCACGTCTTCTGAGACTCTGCTGATAAAGTACCCACAGTACCACACTGGCATCTCAAGTTGAAAAAATATTTTTCTTCCCAAGTTCTGCGATGACTGATTTTCCACGAGTCATGATCTGATTTTAACACTGAACAGGTTCCTCAAAACCAATCCTGCTGCCTCTCCAACATTCATAAAACCTCCCCTCTCCCTCCACCCACAGAAAAAGCAAACCACAGGCCATTCTAAAAATAAGCAAAAATATATAAATATATTTACAGTTATCACTTCGAGTTATCACGCCAAGTCATTAGGCCTCAGTAGGTGTGACCTTTACCCTGGAGGTGTGAACGTGTGAAAATCAACAGTGTTTTATTTTTAACCAACCTCCAGATCAGCTTGTCTCTCTTCCAAAGAATTTCCTGAATAATTCTTTGTTCACTTCTCCCCAAAAAATCCATTCCCCCTCACATCTCCCCAGCCCCTCCCTACTGAACATCAATGGTCAGTGAAACATTTGTTGGGCTTAATTGCCCACGTCGGTCTGGCTGCGGTAACAGGAAGTGGCAGGGGGAGAGGTCACCTGTGGAGCACGGCACACCAGCGGGCACTTCCTGTCAGAGCTGCTGAGCAGAGGATGCTGATTGGCTCCTCTAGAATACAGCATGAGGCCGGGGTCAGAGACTCCTCCCCCCTCCAAGGGGCTGTCAGTCAAACTGACTCTGATTATTTATGGTTGGCTGACAGACACGACCGATTGGCCAACAGTCCAAAACACAGTACCGATTTATGAAAAGAATACAGAAAGATACGTAAAGATAGAGATACGTAAACACATGATGCGAGGCAGATGTGGGAATAGAAAGATTTATAATAAATGCCCAAGGACGGAACACAACATCTGGCATTGGGAGCTCAAGTGTAGGCAGGATGTGCTGAATTCTGGGTAGGGTCCCAGGACGGCTCTGTCAGTTAAGGGGCCACACAGTGGTGGATGGATGACATTACATTCCAGACATTCAGCTGATGCTTCTATCCAAATCGGCTTACAGTCGATTAGACGGGGGAAAATCCCCCTTGCAGCAATGCGCGGCTAAAGGCCTAACAGCTGTGTGGATCTTATCATGGCTACACCGGGGCTTGAACCACCAACCTTCCAGGTCCCAGTCATGTACCGTAGCCACAAGGCTGCAGGCTGCCCCCTATGATGGGCCTCACAGCAATGGATTGGGTCCAGGCCCTGATGGTGGCAACCGTAACCGTGTTCTCAGCTCAAAACAAAAAGTTCCCATTTTCCCCCTGCCCCTCGGGGGAGCGCTGAATAACTCCCCGTTTGTTTACCTGCGTCCCGCCATCCCGCAGTATAACTGCATTTGACATCTGGATTACTGCGCTCCTCTGCAAGGCTTCAATCTGCTCCTGCTGTCAGGCGAAATGAGGTCCCGAAAAGAAATTCATGAATGAATCAAAGTTGCACAACTAATGAAAACAAAATGATCTAAATATAAGCACATCATTCTCATGACTGAAATTATGAAGGAGGACTCGCTGAAGACCGGCATCTGTGTGAGACGCCTTTGTGTGAAGGCAGAACTTCCGTTTGAATCCCAACTGCCGTTTGAATCCCAACTGCCGTTTGAATCCCAACTGCCGTTTGATTTTTTCAGCCTTTTGAAAAGTCTGCAGAGCAGTGTAGTAAAGGACACTGTGTCATATCAGATGCTTGTCCCCAAAAAGCCTCAATCGTATGAATAATATTTCACATTCAGAATGTAATATTATATCGGTTATGTGAACTGAATGTCCATCAATGTGAAATTAGTCTCTGTAATAATAATAATAATAATAATAATAATAAATATAGCTGCAAGGCAAGCACAGGGAACAGAGGAAATCCACACAGGGCCCTGGAGAAAGTGCAGACTGCACACAGAAAGGGGCCTGGCTGGATTCGAACCCTGGACCTCCTTGCTCAGAAGCAGCCATGCTAACCCCTCGAATACCGTGCCAGCAGGGACGTTTGTCAATGGCAAAAGAAAAAGTGAAAAATGTATCTTAAATTAAGAGCTGGCATAATTGTGACCACGTCACAGTTGCCTGATTGCAGTTTCAATTTGTGGTAGCAATACATTACATTACATTACCTATCATTTGGCAGACACTCCTATCCAAAGCAACTTACAGTTGATTTAGACTAAGCAGGAGACAATCCTCCCCGGGAGCAATGCAGGGTTAAGGGCCTTGCTCAAGGGCCCAACGGCTGTGCGGATCTTATTGTGGATACACCGGGGATCGGACCACTGACCTTGCGGGTCCCAGTCATGTACCTTAACCTCTACAGTACAGGCCATATATGTGCTCTGATTGGCTACCTCCTCCAATTCTTGGTAGAAACTACAATCATGGTAGCAATCTGCGATTTCACAACCAGAATTTACAGAGGGGGAGAGAAGTCCAGAGCTTCAGCTAAGATTAGTCTACCGAGGAACATTTCAACTTAATCACACACTGTCCCTTTTTCCACACAGTACAGCACATTCTAAAGGCATAGTTACAGGTACACCAACCATCAGAGTACATTACAGTACACTGCATTATATTACAGTCATTTGTCAGACGCTCTTATCCAGAGTGACGTACAATAAAGTGCAAATCAAAACCAGAGGCGACATGGCTCAGGCAGTAAGAGCTATATAAATGGCAAGTGCGCTGAAACCCTAGAGGGAAGTGCTAGAGTGATCACATGATAAAAACTTGGAAGAATTACCTCGTAGAATAATCTGATGAACTGACCAAGTAGCAAAGCCACAACTAGAAACACACCTTGGCAACTAGAACAGCAAGAACAGTAAAATAATGAAAGACACAGCGCGTACGACAGCATACGTCAGGCCCCCCTGTTCTTCACGGGGAGAGCTGTGAAAGACACAATCCCCCCCGGGGTTTTGCTCCTCCAGACTCGGCTCCTGAGCGCAGTGAAGGCTCCCATCAGACCCGTGACTTCCCCTCCTCCGCCCCCGGGGCACACGCATGTTGCCAGGGTAACGGTGACCTGGGAGCTGCATGGTAAATTTGTGAATGCGATAAGGGAGCTAAATCTCCTTTGGGGTGCTCGCCCCGCGGTCTTCGGCGGAAAGGGGCGGATGTGCGTGCAGTCCCAGCACTACCACGGACGATTCAAACGACTATCGACCAACCGATCGTGGTTATCAATCAAGACATCGATCAGTCAAATCAGTTTAGTCTTTGTGCTGGGCCAGAACAGAACCCTGCGCCCACACCGGGCCTTCTCGGATGTGATTGGATGTCTCGGTCTTGTGTTCTTGGCACATCACGCTCATGCCAGTTGAGGGTGGGATACAGTAAGAGGTCACATGAAAAATCAAAACGAATCTGTGGAGTTTCAAACCGTCTCATTGTGAATGTGGTTGTACACGTAGAATGACAATACAATCTGTCACGGGCGGCACAGTAATTGGCAGAAGGATGGCATAATACAACTCATTACGCCTTTTGTAGCCTGAACGGAAAACGCTGCTGGTGAGTATTCAGAGGATTTCACGCTCCACTTGTGTGTGTACATGTGTGTGAAGACCGTGATATTGAATGGTCATGTATCCTTTCATCATTACATGCTGCCGCTGGTCACGGCTGAGGGAGAACGGCGTCCATCCGTTCTGCTGACAGGACGGGAAGACGAGGGGAAAATCTTCTTTTTCCACACTCCGTGAAACGGATTCACCGTGAAGGCCAACACCTACGCAGGCATACTTCCCATTTATAGAAGTTATCCCTGGAAAAAAAAAGGTTCACTTGAAGTGTGATGTTTGGCATTTAAAAAAAATAATTTTTTTTACAGTTTGCTGAATACAAGAGCAGATTTTGTGATAGATGCCAGGTCCTGGCGCTCGACAGAGCGAAGCGCAGAGATGCCGGTACTGTGTACCAGTGAGTACCAGCCCACCTCAATCACTGCCCCTTTAGCAAAAGTAATTACGGCTGTGTGACTCGGAGACACCTCCTCGTCCTCCCCAGACTCGCCCAAGGTTTAGGACATTGACAAATGGCCGAAAAAGTCTTCCCAAATTTGCCAGGAGCCGTGGCCAGCCCACCTCTGGGCGGTTATTAAGATCCTGGCAGACGAGCAGCCGAGGCTGCCTGGTTACGGTGGCGGCGGTTTCCCCGGAGACAGCTGTCGGGAAGACGGATGGAAGGCTGTTTGTTTTACGAGCACACCTGTTTCACACACCGCAGATCACTCTGGCCCAGTCGTCTGACTGGGTGGGGGAACCTGCCTCTCAGCAACCTCTCCCCTTGTTCTCTGCAGCTGTGTTCATGAAACACACAGTGTTTCCCTTTAGCGTTTATAATGACAGCAGAGCCTGCGCATTATAATTATTTATTGGCATCAATCAATGTTTTGACACTAGCGGATCTTCGTCAAGTCAACCAAGAAGTAACCATTTCCCCCACCCTTATACATAGGCTCATTGGTCTAATCAGTCACCTGATTAGATCACCTGATTTCTCAGGTCAATCCCGGGTGTATGAATATACACCAGTATAGATAGTATTCATTATCCCTAGATGACATTCCTTTGTGTACATGTGTACATGTGACAGCCTCTTCCTGTACGTGGGTGACTCTAGGTGGTATAACCGAAGGCACTGTGTACATGACCCATAATGACCATAGAATCGCTGCTACCCTATTGCCCTGCACCCTGGTCGATGTGCGTATCTCTGTATTATTTCACTGTTAACCTTTTCTGTACTGCAATATCGGAAAGACCCCATTCATTTGAGAGAGAGAGAGAGAGAGAGAGAGACTGAGAGAGAAAGAGACTAAGACTGAGAGAGAGAGAGAGAGAGAGAGAGAGACTGAGAGAGAGAGAGACTAAGACTGAGAGAGGGAGAGAGTGGTCTTGCCGAATTAAAGTTTCTTTGGGTGAATTCAGCCATGGAGCATTATCATTGGTGAATAGTTTGTTACTCGCCCCCTGTTCTAGTGATGGCCATTTTGAGCAAACAGTGTGAGTCAGAACAGTGTTCCTTTGTGAAGACAATCATTACCATTTCAGGTCTGTGAGACAGGGGTGGACAAGCAGGGCGGTGCTCAGTACTCTTCTGCTGCTGTTCTCACAATGCAGTACGACAAGAAACAAAACATAACATAACAAACATTTTACAGATTCAGTCTAAGATGTCTTTCACAACGACGTGGAATTAAACCTACGTGTTTTCAGTGAACAAGACAGTGTGCCCACACACATGCACACACACAGGTATGCATCCACGCACAAATGCGCGCGCGCACCCACACACACACACACACACACACACACACACACATTACATTACATTACAGCCATTTAGCAGACTCTCTTATCCAGGGCGACGTACAATGAAGTGCAGATCGAACACAGGGACAAATGTGATGAGCACACAAGCACACACTCACACACACACACACACTCACACACACACACACACACACACTCACACACATACACACACACACACACACACACATAGGTACACACACACACACACACACACACACACACACATACACACACAGACATGCAAACACAATAAGTAATTACTGTGACCCAGCATGCTGTGCTGGTCTCTCTGACTCAGTGTGGGGTACAGGGCAGTGACTCGGGGGGTACAGGGCAGTGACTCGGGGGGTACAGGGCAGTGACTCGGGGGTACAGGGCAGTGACTCGGGGGTACAGGGCAGTGACTCAGTGTGGGGTACAGGGCAGTGACTCGGGGGGTACAGGGCTGTGACTCAGTGTGGGGTACAGGGCAGTGACTCGGGGGGTACAGGGCAGTGACTCGGGGGGTACAGGGCTGTGACTCAGTGTGGGGTACAGGGCAGTGACTCGGGGGGTACAGGGCAGTGACTCGGGGGGTACAGGGCTGTGACTCGGGGGGTACAGGGCAGTGACTCGGGGGTACAGGGCAGTAACTCGGGGGTACAGGGCAGTGACTCGGGGGGTACAGGGCAGTGACTCGGGGGGTACAGGGCAGTGACTCGGGGGTACAGGGCTGTGACTCGGGGGTACAGGGCAGTGACTCGGGGGTACAGGGCAGTGACTCGGGGGGTACAGGGCAGTGACTCGGGGGTACAGGGCAGTGACTCGGGGGGTACAGGGCAGTGACTCGGGGGTACAGGGCAGTGACTCGGGGGGTACAGGGCAGTGACTCGGGGGGTACAGGGCAGTGACTCGGGGGGTACAGGGCAGTGACTCGGGGGTACAGGGCAGTGACTCGGGGGGTACAGGGCAGTGACTCGGGGGTACAGGGCAGTGACTCGGGGGGTACAGGGCAGTGACTCGGGGGGTACAGGGCAGTGACTCGGGGGTACAGGAGATCCATAGTTCTCTGAAAGCGCGTCAGGGCCTGTGCCGCTGAGGGGGAGGGGTCGGAGCAGGGCCAGGGACAGACTGAGCCTGATCAGAGAACACGCACTGCACCCGTCTCCTCTCTCTCCCTCTCTCCATCCCTCTCTCTCCCTCCATCTCTCTCCCTCTCTCCATCCCTCACTCTCCCTCCATCTCTCTCCCTCTCTCCCTCTCTCCATCCCTCTCTCTCCCTCCATCTCTCTCCCTCTCTCCATCCCTCACTCTCCCTCCATCTCTCTCCCTCTCTCCCTCTCTCCATCCCTCTCTCTCCCTCCATCTCTCTCCCTCTCTCCATCCCTCTCTCCCTCTCTCCCTCCATCTCTCTCCCTCTCTCCATCCCTCTCTCTCCCTCCATCTCTCTCCCTCTCTCATCCCTCTCTCTCCCTCTATCTCTCTCCCTCTCTCATCCCTCACTCTCCATCCCTCTCTCCACCCCTCTCTCTCCCTCCATCTCTCTCCCTCTCTCCATCCCTCACTCTCCCTCCATCTCTCTCCCTCTCTCCATCCCTCTCCCTCCATCTCTCTCTCTCTCTCTCCCTCCCTCTCTCTCTGGCTCTGTGTGCGTGTGCTCTCCCAGAGAGAGGCAGCTGTCCATGGTGCTGAAAGATCTCCAGCATGTTCTCTGTTCAAGCGCTCCCCAAAATCTACAGCCAACACTCCCGCTAATCTACAGACGACTCAATGCAAACCCCGCCGACTGGTCCACCAGCAAGATCAGTCAAGCACAGACAATTATTTGAATCCAAAAGAATTATGTATTTGATCAGGGTCTGATCATCAAACTGAAATTTTAACTGAGTAAACATTTTCTAAATTACGTTTCATTCGGAGCGGTGTTTTTACCTACTTGGCGTGATCCCATCGATAATAAATGATTTAAAAAACAACAATATTTCAGTCCATTCCTGGCTTTGATAGTGCCTGCAGTGCTCTGTACTGCCCACGTGACACGGTGCACAGCCCCAGTGCATGCTGGGGGTCCGTGAGTTCTGTTGGCGGAGCCAGCGGGCCCGGGAGCGGTCCGACAGGCTTCTGCGCGTGACATATGGCGGCTCCGCCCGCGAGCGGATGTCAGAACGAGACCCCCCAGGGTGTGCCTGGCTCCTGCACCCCTCAGCCCTGAGCCAGCCTGCCCCCTGCTGGTGCCCTCCAGCATTACAGTGCTGAGAGGTCACTAACGGCCAGCGTTCAGAGCGGGGCTGAAACTCAGCTCTGAGCCAGCCTGCCCCCTGCTGGTGCCCTCCAGCATTACAGTGCTGAGAGGTCACTAACGGCCAGCGTTCAGAGCGGGGCTGAAACTCAGCTCTGAGCCAGCCTGCCCCCTGCTGGTGCCCTCCAGCATTACAGCGCTGAGGGGACACTAACGGCCAGCGTTCAGAGCGGGGCTGAAACTCAGCTCTGAGCCAGCCTGCCCCCTGCTGGTGCCCTCCAGCATTACAGCGCTGAGGGGACACTAACGGCCAGCGTTCAGAGTGGGGCTGAAACTCAGCTCTGAGCCAGCCTGCCCCCTGCTGGTGCCCTCCAGCATTACAGCGCTGAGGGGTCACTAACGGCCAGCGTTCAGAGCGGGGCTGAAACTCAGCTCACCATTTTCTTTCTTTTAAGTTGCTGCTTCGTTTGTCAGCATTTCATAAAGCAAATTGCCCTGTTTGCTTGTTTCTAATCCAGTTCAAATGAAATCAAATCACCGGCACTTAAAATTCCTCCCCGTTCCTCTGCCTTCGCCTCTTATTGGATTTTGAACTTGATAAGGAGGGACATTAGCACAAGGGCCGCAACTTGAGTTCCCTTTAATAGGATCTAATGTCACGAGGTTATCCTGGCGGCTCATTGGCCAAAACCTCACACTCATTTCTTCTGCCATAAGGCTGAAAAACAAACGAGAGCATGCTCCAGTTCAGGAGACCAATAAGATGCATGCCTTTGGTATTCAAGCATGGTATATATTTGAAATGGCATCAGTTAAAAAAAAATCTCACGCTTTCTTCACAGTAAGATGTCCAGTGTTCATTAAACTGGAACAGAATACAAACTGAGTCAAATAGAGTGGGTGTCCAGGGTTAATAGCCACCATTTTAAAATCTTGAGAATGACCATGTATCAAGACTTAATTCGCAATTTTGCCTGATTGTTGCCATCTCTGTGCCAGTTTGACTGACCTTCAAAGGAAAATGAAGACCATCGTTGCCTGAGCACACCTTGCCTCAGTGTCCTCTCAGACACTACGGAGCCCATAATGCTCTTAATCAAACAGGACAGAGAGATTTGGTGATGTCCCCCACTCTCCCTCAGAGCAGGTCCCTTTACAAATCCAAGTGGGTGCTTTAGTCCTAATGACTGAAATCTAGAGAAGCTGTGAAGTGCCACAGGCACAAACACGATCATAATATCAGAGGAACATTTGAACCAGTCTGATTCCAGGAGGCCACGTCTCGCCGTGAGAACCGAATTTCAGCAGTTATTTCCAGGCGGTGTAAGGTCAGAAGCTTTAGAACGTGTTTTATATCACCATCACATCTGGACGTTTAACGATTGATAAAAAATGTATATGAGGGCAGCCTGAAGCCTTGTGGCTAAGGTACATGACTGGGACCCAGAAGGTTGGTGCTTCAAGCCCCGGTGTAGCCACAGCTGATTGTCTCCTGTTTAGTTGAATCAACTGTAAGTCACTTTGGATAAAAGCGTCAACTAAACTACAAATTATTATTCTAATTATAAATTATAAGGGTCCATGTGCATGGACACAGTTAACCCCACCCACCATTGAAAAAAAGGAAATAATTACCCTGCATCAATCTTCCACTCCAGGAGGTGATATATACTGCCAACGATTTGCATTCTGCAATAAACCAAAATGGAGGACTCGTTTTGCATTCTCAACTTGGCGCTACAGCTAATTAAAACATAAATAATAAAACATGCGAAAGTGTCCGATAAACAATGTCAGAGTTACTCCTATGAAACATTTTTGTTTGCATGAGTAATCGCCAAAATTTGGTAACATTAACCTAGAGCCCAGTGGTTACCTTGCTATCAGTAGCTAACTTGAAGTAGCTACCACATGCAGCTTGTCAGAACACGAGCAATCACGCGCTGAAAAAGTGATCAGACATTGTTCGTTAGCTGTGAGACATGTAAGTTATTCTGAGTCATAATCGAATTGAACATGCAATTTCATTTTCACACGCTGCTGAAAAAAAACTGCTCAAGCTAGGTTTTGAAATAGCTGGTAGCTGGTTGACTAGTTCAGACCAGCTTCCAGCTTGACATGGCTTAACCAGCTTTAGCTGGTTGACCAGCTCATACCCAGCTAGACCTGTTTTATGACCAGCTTGGCCACGCTGGTTGACCAACAAATAACTGCTTTTAAATTTAAGCTGGATTTCAGAGCAGGGCAGAAATCCCAGCAAAATCTTCAGCTAAGTCTGAAAAGACAACCCTGTCATTATTTCATGGAGTGTCTCAGTTGTGGTTGAGGCATGTTTCCCCCACATCACTGTAAAGCACTGTGGGTCACTGTGGCTGGTGAGAAACAGTCAACCCAGCGATGTAAAAATTATACATATATATCCAGGCAAAGTGGTACAATCCGATTGCATTAAAAATTTTTTAATGTTTCAGGGTTGATTCAGTTTACTGAGATGTTCTGACAATTAAAGTAGTTTCATGGCACTTTCAAAGCAGGAATAATGCCACACCTGACGGCAAATTCAATTCAATTAGTAATTTTGCTTTCATATTTACCATATTCATATTCAGTTACGCAACTGTAGGAGTTTGTGTTATCAGTTAAACGAGTTGAATGGTAACACTTGGGTTCATAAACACCCGGCTTTTTTAATAAAGAGCAGATGGCTGGAGGCATCGGGGAACAGCTGGGCATATTCAAGTGAAACGCACCCAGGTTGGTTCCGGGAATCAGTAATGCAGGCTGAATAATAATCCACCCTTGTACCCACACACCCCGATGTAGACCCAGTGTCCTCCCACTTTACGAGTGTAACCAGACCAGAGCAATGGACTGCATTAATGTAGCATCGCCCATTGTATGACAGAATGGCACTTTACAGTGCTGGGTGGGCAGGTAGTTAGATTTCATACATGTGTATTAGATTGGCTCTGTGAGTCCAGTGATTAAGAGGACATTAGTCTTTTTAAATACATGAGCCTAGACTTGAAATGTAATTTGAGTGTGTCCGTGCATTTAATAGAGTGCATTAGGTAGAGGGAATGTAAATTAGAGACCCACGACGGCTTTGTTTTGAACGGAAACAGGAACGTGGTTCGTTTGTTTTTATACGCTTTCAATGGTCTCTCCAAAGGGCAGCTGCAATGAACAACAGGGCCATCGAGAGAAAGGAAAACAAAACATACGCACAAACATGTACCGTCCATGCCACTTGTTTACGAGTGATGTCTCCGCTGACAGAATTGAGCGGATAATTAAACCAGCCGGCCTTTAACCCTTTGGAGAGAAGACCATTCTAGAATGTTTTTGTTATTTTCTTCAGTGCTCTAGAACTCCACTGCTCCTCAGTCACTAGTAGTGACTGTGACATCAGCACAAGAACGTTCAGTTACCGACATTCCCCTCACATATCTGTGATCTACCAGCTGAAAAAGGGCAGTGCTCTGATTGATCCAAGGGGAAACCCGACCCTGCTGAAAGAAAAACTGCTCAAGCTAGGTTATGAAATAGCTGGTAGCTGGTTGATCAGTTCAGACCAGCTCGATACTCAGCATTGTTGGACCAGATGAAGCAAGGTTTTGAAACAGCAGGTAGCTGGTCATTTCGAGCTGGATTTTACACCGGGGTAAGTGTAACAGGTGAGAAATTTTGCCTGAGTCCGAGGTGGGATTTGAACCCCGGCCTCTCACTTGTACCAAATTATTTGTTGAACGAACGCGTTACCAGTCAGCTAAAGATGAACTCGCCACTAGCCAAGGGCAACAACGTTCTTTTTTTTTTAATTTGAGGGTTACGTCATCGGGGAGTGTTGTCACGGTAACCTGCTACCAGCCTTCGCTTTTCACTGCACGATCCGTGCTTACTAGCGAACTAGCTGAGCTAACCATGTTACATAAGCACAGAACTGTGATGGTCAATGGTCAAAAGACAGGAGGAAAATGTTTTGTGTAATTTGCTGTAACTTAAAATGATTAACTTCCAAATTATCCAGTATAAAATTAGACAAAATTCTACAATTATCGAGGCAGGAAAAGTGGAGTGGCCTTGATTCTGGGACATTCTGTGAAATAACAGAGTCATCGCAAAACCGAACATCTGCAGAGAATTTTCAGATCCCCAGACAGAGTCTGTAGATCCGTTCACAACAACGTACCCCCAGGTGATGCTGTGCTACGGACGGCCTCTGCATCTACAGCAATGAATGGGAGCGCAGGAGCCGAAAACCACCCGAGACACAAATAACCAAGCCCACAGCCATCAAGGAGAGGGAGAAGATAAACAGTCGCTTCCTTTGGCCTCAGGATAGGGCCTTTTCTGAGGTGCAGTGAGTCAGCAATATGCAGCAGCTGTTTTTATTACAGCAAGCCACAGCTGCTGCCATGCCTAGTGGACAGCACACAAACTGCATTCTGCTGTCTCTCCTTTACACTTCCCACAAACTTTTCCCGGAACTTCACAATGCGACATGTCACACTTCCACACATACGCATTTGAGGAATGCACCGCTGTGTTTTCATTGGCCCAGGGCCTACCTGCAAGGACCTACAATACCAATATAAAATGCACTGTACAAATAACCAACGCAATTATTCAGGCAAATAGTCCGTTTTTGGAGTCCCTCTCCACAGTGTCTTGTCATTAGGATTGTGCCATCTGTGGATGCGCATTATCACAAACCGCGTACAAAAACTGCGCTCATGCAGCCCAGAATAAAACAATGACTAACAGAGAAACTGCCACTGGAAATGTACTGTAGCGCAAGGCTTGACACGTTCGCAAGAGAGGCCTCGTCGTGGAGATTCAGGGAGAAGGCTGATTAAGCAACGGAGTGTTCCATGAGGGGAAGCCAGGAGACACACAGTTATAACGTGCCTGTCAGGAACACACAGTGCTTATGTCACTCTCAGGGCTGATGAGGCGTGTATGTGTGCGAGTGTGTGTGTGTGTGTGTGTGTGTGTGTGAGAGCGTGTATGTGTGGGCGTGTATGTGTGTGTGTGTGTATGAGTGTGTGTATGAGTATGTGTATGTGTGTGTGTGTGTGTGTGTGTGTGTGTATGAGTATGTGTGTGTGTATGTGCCAGTGTGTGTGTGTATGAGTGTGTGTATGAGTATGTGTATGTGTGTGTGTCTGTGTGTGTGTGTGTATGAGTATGTGTGTGTGTGCGTGCGGATTCCCTTCCCAGGATTCCAGTGTGGGTCATGGCAGGTCAGGGTTATTTCACCTGACTGACTGTCAGATCTCGTGCAACAGAAGCTGAATGAATGAATGAAACTGAATGAAGTGTGAATCTAATTTGGCCTCATGCTGTAACTGCTGAAATCAGTGGTTCTTAAGCTCGGTCCAGGGCCCCCCTGTGTCTGCTGGTTTCCATTTCAAACATAATTTAAATCTCAGAATTTTAACAAGCAGTTAATTAAGCTTAATTAGATACTGAAACATTTAAATGCCAGTTGTACTTTGACACAGTTTCGATGACAGCGTTTACATGCTTTTCCTCTCATCATTCACACTGAAGACATTAACCATCTTCAAATTTGTATTTTTCTGTCAACTATTAGCAGAACACATCAGATAGAATGCCACAGAGCAGTATTTCAGCAACACGGTGACGTTGTTCTCCTAAAAATGCCGGTGCTGGAAGCTGAAACACTCCCATATTCCCATATTCCATCCCACTCAATAAATAAATAAATAAATAATAAATAATAATGAATAATAAATAAATCTGCGTTTCCTTTAACCCTGTGACAGTCCATGCAGGGCGTTAAATCAAAGCCAATAAATCACTCGACGGCAGTACAACAGCCGTGCGGGGAAACCACTCAGCAAACACAGAATTGGTGGAACACTCCCATAACATTGGTGGAACACTGTGAGAACGTTAGCACTGGAAGGCTACACCATCAGCACAGGGCCTCCAATTAGCCTGAAGGATGCAGGTCGATGGGCTCATCCGATTCCCAAACGGGGAATGAATCGCCAGCCGTGGATATCTGGCTGGTGAACCCCTCTGATGATTGACAGGTTGATGGCGCTCATTGATAACATGCCCCAGAGTTCACCCAGTTAATAAAAATAAACGGTATGGCGGATGATCAGATTTCAAGCTGATAAAAGAATGTACTGATGATAATGGGCTCATTCTAATCGCTTATTTCTCTTTTGTTTGTTTTTGCTTTTTCTTTCTCTTTCTCTTGCCCCCTAGCTCCACCCATCGGGAGAGGATGGGGTAGAGGACCGGTGTGTATGCAGGATTAACTCCAGTCCTGGAGGACCGGTGTGTATGCAGGATTAACTCCAGTCCTGGAGGGCCTTTTTTGTGCAGGATTTTGCTGCCACCAGTTACCCTGGCTCAATCAGCGAATTATCCCTCCGCACAATCACATTACATGTTATTTGGCTGACCGATTCACTCGTAAATTAGACCAGAATAAAATTCCACAAGAAAATAAAATTTAGCAGCTGCTGTTTATATCACAGAATGTGGCTATAAATTACAGATCATGTGAACGATTGGGCTCATTAAATAATCAGGAGCAGAGGGTCTGAACTCCAGAAACGGACACGGGCCGCCTCGCCCGTCCCTGTTCTGCAGGATGACTCGATATTCAGGGCATTCCCTCAGATGAGCGCACGACACATTACAACTATTCAGTCTGCACTGCAGACCGTCTCCTGAGAGAACGGGGCGATGACTCATCCCTGCTCCATTCCCCTCGTGTGGAAGAAAGACTGTTCAGCTCGCACGGAATAACCTCGCGGGATACGACGAAATTTAAAAACAGCCAGGCTATTTCTGGGATGAGATTTCGGAGTAATTTCTCAAGTCTTAAAAAGAGTCCGGACTCCGAAACGGAATCCGAAAACGAGAAATTAATAATTCCCGCACCGTCTTTGAATCCCCGAGCGATGCTTGAAAAGGCTTTTTTTCCCCCCTCTAATCCCGCCACGCCGTCAGGCAGACCGCGATTGGCCGCTTTGAGAAACGAGAGGGCCGAGGTCAGGGGCGTGGCCCTCCCCCCCGCGCCGCCCGGATCAATCGGGGGTCGGTCTCCCCGGGGCACACGGAAGATGCCAGAGAGAGCGTCCTGACCTGTGCTCTCACGGATTTTACCCGAATTCGGTCCCGTTGGACAAGGACTAACAGGACTGCAGATGACAGAGAGAGAGAGAGAGAGAGAGAGAGAGAGAGAGAGAGAGTCCATTACAGGCTGTTAGATGCGAAACCTAAGAATGGAAAAACGCAGGTCGCAGCACAAATGAGTCTATTCTCATATCCCGCTCACAGCGTTTACGTAAGGTGCTCAGGGAACACACACCTCTGTCAGCCGAGAGACTGTCTCACCACTGCTAAAATTACACGTGGGAAAATAACACCTACTATCAACTGCTGTTGCATTCATCACACCTTTTAACGGTGCATCTAATTATCCTCGAAGTGCTGCAGTTACAATAATACAGTAAAATTATACATACTTAAACCTGCTATGAGTTTTTTTTCCGCCCCCCCCCATTTGTGCATTGGTAATATTCTCTGCAAACAATAGCAGAAGAAGGACTATATTGAACCCTGTGGGGTAATTTAGGGCATTTGACCCATCCTAGTTACTTAGGAGCAGTAGGCAGCCACAGTGCACAGTGCCCGGGGGAGCAATGTGGGGTTATGGGCCTTGTCCAAGCACCCCGTGGGGTCAGATAGCGGGGGGATGGGAGAGTTCTCCTCGTTGTGTCAGATAGCAGGAGGATGGGAGAGTTCTCTGCTTGTGTCAGATAGCGGGAGGATGGGAGAGTTCTCCTCGTTGTGTCAGATAGCGGGAGGATGGGAGAGTTCTCCTCGTTGTGTCAGACAGCAGGAGGATGGGAGAGTTCTCCTCGTTGTGTCAGACAGCGGGAGGATGGGAGAGTTCTCCTCGTTGTGTCAGATAGCGGGAGGATGGGAGAGTTCTCCTCATTGTGTCAGATAGCGGGAGGATGGGAGAGTTCTCCTCGTTGTGTCAGATAGCGGGAGGATGGGAGAGTTCTCCTCGTTGTGTCAGATAGCGGGAGGATGGGAGAGTTCTCCTCGTTGTGTCAGACAGCAGGAGGATGGGAGAGTTCTCCTCGTTGTGTCAGATAGCGGGAGGATGGGAGAGTTCTCCTCGTTGTGTCAGACAGCAGGAGGATGGGAGAGTTCTCCTCGTTGTGTCAGATAGCAGGAGGATGGGAGAGTTCTCCTCATTGTGTCAGATAGCAGGAGGATGGGAGAGTTCTCCTCGTTGTGTCAGACAGCAGGAGGATGGGAGAGTTCTCCTCGTTGTGTCAGACAGCAGGAGGATGGGAGAGTTCTCCTCGTTGTGTCAGATAGCGGGAGGATGGGAGAGTTCTCCTCGTTGTGTCAGATAGCGGGAGGATCGCGTGGCGGTGTCACTGCTGGTGGTGTCAGAGCAGACAGCAGAGAGAAAGCTGAGCCGTGCTGCAGAGGGCTGGAGACGGGGAGAAGACAAGTTTAACGAGGAGGAAGAGGCTCGTACAGTCAAGTCCTCCTCCCTGACTCACTTTCCACACCTGCAACACAACACATCACATCACACAACACAACACTACCTTTTATTTAGCAGATGCCTTCATCCGAACGTACAACAGTGCACATCAAGGTCATAGAACAAACAACCAAACACGTCAGATAAGGTACAATTCACAACTCACGATCGGTTGTAAGGCCATGAACATAAGTCCGGTACACAAGGTAGATAGGCCAAGTCTGTAACCACCAAACTTCAGGAACTACAGTCCCGAGATGATTATTCCCTGAGACGAGACACATATACTCTCTTTAGACACAGAACCGAAACAGAACAAGACAGGCTGTCTCTCAGCCACAGCCTGAAACTACATAATGGTGGTGTGCGCGCACATGTAGGTGCATGTGGAAAGTTGGGCACATCTTGGGCACATCTCACGCTCACGACTACTGTCTGTTCTGGCTCCACGGTGGTGGAACGAACTCCCCGTTGAGGTCAGAACTGTAGAATCTCTCCCCACCTTCAAACGCAAGCTGAAGACACACCTCTTCAAGCAGCACCTCTCCCCATCCCTCCCTACCTCCCTGTGAACCTTAATTGTTGTCTCTGTGACTTGCTTTGTGTATCGGTATTTTTTAGTTGGCTAGGTAAGCAGTGTTTTGATAGTTAACTTTGGTCACTTTTGCTCTGTTTGTTTGTTTCTTGTTTTAAAAAAAAAATTAAAGAAATAAAAAAATAATAATAATTGGCCCTCGTCCTTATCTTTGTTGTACAGGTAGCAGTTCAAATTGTACTTCCCTCTAGGGTCTTTCAGCGAACTTATCCCTGGTTATGGATATGCACTTTGTTGTACGTCGCTCTGGATAAGAGCGTCTGCCAAATGCCAATAATGTAATGTAATGTAATCTTACGCAATTTTCAAGCAATTTAGCATCGATCAGGCAGAGCCTATAGTTCACCGTTGTATACCAGTATCGTCGGAGTGAAAGACTCAAATCTGTCCCATACTGTGCGTATGATCCCAGGTGGCAATGCCACTATTAAATCAAAAATGTTTTCTTTTTACTGGGGCTATTCTTTGCATCATCTTGGGGTTTGCACTCGCCAAAGACTCAAATCTCAAACGGAATTTTCAATAGCCAATGAAAATGGAAATTTTGAGGCAGAGACGGAAGTAAACACAAGATCCAACTGCTGAGCTAAAAAGACGATATTTTTTTTTACACAGTGTCCGCTTATTCTTCATTAGTTTGATGTGGATATTTGGTTGCAGTTGCAAAATGAAATTCAAAATGGAGACTTCCCCGGAGACTACTGACAAGCGCAAGATGGATGCTTCGGTTTCCATAGCCGAGCACGATGGCAGTGAGGTTGATCCGAGTGACCTCAGGGCTGAAGTTAAGTTTACCATTATTGCTGGTGTAACAGGTGAGAAATCGCCTGAGTCCGAGGTGGGATTTGAACCCCGGCCTCTCACTTGTCCAAATTATTTGTTGAACGAACACGTTACCAGTCAGCTAAAGACGAACTCGCCCCTAGCCAAGGGCAACAACGTTCTTTTGAATTTGAGGGTTACGTCATCGGGGAGTGTTGTCGCGATAACCTGCTCCCAGCCTTTCACTGCACCATCCGTGCTTACTAGCGAACTAGCCGAGCCAACCACACTACACTGGCTTGTTGTGTAATGTTCTCTACTGTGGCACGAGCCAAGCTTGAGTTTGATTTTACCAGCAGTGCTGAGTTTGAACAGCCGGCTGTGGTTGGTGGAAGTAGAACTTCATTCTGGATGTGACATCTTAAAATGTGGGGTGGCCTATAGCCTCGTGACCTAGTTGCATTACTGGGTCTTGGAAGGGTGGTGGGTTCAGGCCCCAGTGTGGCTACAAAAACACAGCTGTTGGGCCCTTAACCCCACATTGCTCCAGAGGGGATCGGGCCCTGCTTCGTCAAATCAACTGTAAGTTGCTTTGGATAAAAGTGTCAGCTAAATTAACGAATAAAATAGCTGGAAAACATCTCGACTCTTCTTCTTCTTCTCCAGAACGTTGCAGTTGGGAAGGCCGGTTGTGGCAGCGGTCTCTTCCACAGAACAGATTTACATCCTGCCTCTGACCCAGGTTCAGTGTCAGCAGCAGTCCCATAGCTTGTGGAAAACCAACTCTGGGAAGTGTAAGCGAAACCAACTTTGGGAATTGCGTAGAGTTTTCAAAGCGGCATGTTCCTCTCTGAGCACTGAGGTGTGTTGCGAGAAGTCCAAAAGTTCCAGTTTTAAATCACTGCCAGACAGAGAGGGCTGTCACGTACATGAATGAGCTCTTTCTCTTGGAGAAAAGCTGGTGGAAAGAAAAGGCGAGTTTGGTGAAGTATAAAACTGTCAAATCGGCTTTCGCTCATCCTGATGGGTAAAAGACCAGTTCCTTCTGAAAAGTGCCCTGTATTACCCTGGGTCAAATGCCAAACTCTGATCTGTTCAACTTTTTAAGTTGAACCAAGGGAAAGAAGACATCTTATTTGATGTCCTGGTTTGAAACTGAAAATGAGTACTTTTGTAGCCTCTCAACCACAGGTCTGGAGTTTCTTAGACACTTACAATCCCAGGTCCAATGTTTAAGAGCCCTTTGTTTGAACTGTATTTGTCTTTATGGCAACACGACTCTTCAGAGTCGAACGGGAGACTGGAGAACCACGGTTACCGTGACAATCCAGATTTCGCCACAAATGTTGTGAAGATGTGGACGCGTTATTGTGGATTATTGTGGACGCTTCTCGTAAGGAGGGATGGCGGGTGTTTATCGAGGGGGAAGGCACTCGATGGGCAAGTCTGTCACCATTTTCACAAAGTCAGTGATCTTCTCTGAGGGAAAAACACAGTCCTCCGCCTGGTAAATCTGGCAGCTTATAAAAGATTATGAAAGGGAGCAGCACAAAGAAAATATGGTTTAAAACAAAGACATAAAAATGAGAAGCATAGCAGCTTTCAGTCAAAAAAGAGTAAAGATACTTTGTGTCCTTTCTCCAAACATAAACCTGGCACAAGAGTGTTAAGTGCACTGCACAGTGAACAGGTGGTGCAGGCCAAAGAACAACAAAAAAAGAAAAACCCGCAGACAACAAACAAAAACCCTGCAGACAACACAGCCACAGCCACCCAATTGCATGCTGGGGAGGACAAGCATCGTGGTGGTAAACGTCTTCCTAAAATCAATTAGCCAGGTGTTCGCAATCCGGTAATGAATGAACTCCTGGTGACTGCTGCTGCTACCACACATGTGGTCCACATGTGGTCCACCCAGAATACAGCAACCCCCCCCCCGCCACACACACACCCCAGCAGAGAAACAGACCCCCCCCACACACCCCAGCAGAGAAAAAAGAACCCACACACACCCCAGCAGAGAAACAGACCCCACACACACAGCCACACAGCCCAGCAGAGAAACAGACCCCCCCACACACAGCCCAGCAGAGAAACAGACCCCCCTCATACACACCCCAGCAGAGAAACAGACCCCCCCACACACACCCCAGCAGAGAAACAGACACCCCCAAACACACCCCAGCAGAGAAACAGACCCCACACACACAGCCCAGCAGAGAAACAGACCCCCCCACACACACCCCAGCAGAGAAACAGACACCCCCAAACACACCCCAGCAGAGAAACAGACCCCACACACACAGCCCAGCAGAGAAACAGACCCCCCCCCCACACACCCCAGCAGAGAAACAGACCCCACACACACCCCAGCAGAGAAACAGACCCCACACACACAGCCCAGCAGAGAAACAGACCCCACACACACCCCAGCAGAGAAACAGACCCCCCCACACACACAGCCCAGCAGAGAAACAGACCCCCCCACACACACCCCAGCAGGAAGACAGACCCCCCCCCAGCAGACACACACCTGCAGACCACACAAGAAAGAGCAGCCCCCCAGGCCTGGTGCACCAGCGGGGAAACAGCAGGCCACAGAAACACACAGGGCTGTCACACCCCGTGCGGACTGCATCGTTCAAACACTGTACAGCGGGGAATCTAACGGTTATCAACAAGTATTTACCAACGTCAGGAGTGCTCCGGCAGACGGTCCACGGCGCTTAAGAGGAGTGACGGAGCTCTTGTGAAGGCCCCTTTCACAGAAAGCGTCATCAAATTATTCATCATTTTTAATAGCTGCGGCACGTTCACGGTGGAGTACGGCATTAAGTGCTAAATTAGTTTCACCCCACGATGCCGTTTTGGTACCTCACACGCTCGCTATTTTGGGGGAGGTTCAGGCCTGCTGTTTTGTAAACAATATACCAAAAAATGACTTTAATTGATTTGAATTAAATGAGGTAATGAGCTCATTACTTACATGAGTATACGGCTAATTAAGAAGAAGCACTGCCGTGCTTAATTCCCATTTCTGTGACGTCGGGGTTCCTGCAAGCAGGCACAGTCCCGAGTGTGCAGGCTAAGGTCGGAAAATGTGAAACTTCTTTAATATTCTTGTAATAAATGAGACGTATTATTTCCCTGAGACATTGGGCTTCGCTGACGGAGCGGTTTCTCGGAGGAACAGAGCAGCTGTCCGAGGCGCCCGAGGTGAAACATCTCATTAGGCAGGAATTTCATTCTGAAGACTCGTCTAAAAAGCTTTCAAGACACATAATGCAAGACTGACAAAACACGTGCGCTGTATCTGGTGAGAGGAGAAACTGCTTTCACATATTTATCTTTTACATTCATATGTGAACATTCAGATATTCAATTTGTCATCTGGGCAGATTCCAAATTAGAAATGGGAGGCAGTTGGTGTATATTGATTATGGAGAATGTTATAATTGTTCCTGATGAATTGTAAGTGCTTCTTGATGATGTCTTATGAATTGGTTTATTTACAAATATGTCACGGTTTTGATTTAATCTACTGTACAGGGTGACTAACATTGGAACGCACTGGAAATCAGTATTTCTCAATATTTAGTGCGTTATCATCAGACTGTGTGTTTGTTATGTCTTAAAGGTACAATTTTTGTGTTAAAACATTGTTGCAAGACCATTGTAAATCCTTTCCTATCATTAAAAAAGACATGTTGACTCACCCACTGCCTGTGTTTATAGTCCTTAAATTCGGGTTTCAAAATATACAGTTGACGGGCCGGCACTTTGTACCAAACATTGTATAGCAGCGCAATAATTAAAGCTCATTGGTAGAAAATTGGTTGTAATTGCCACAGCCAATGGCGTTTCAACGTCAGCGCGTTCGCAGAGAAGGGGGAGGGATAAACAGTGTTGTGGTTTGAAGCTGCTATTCCTCTCTTGACCGTTAGAAGTCTGAAATTACAGATAGTACCTTTAACTGCTGTCCTCAAACTAAACTAAATGCCACGAGCTGGTTGAAGGGGGACTGAGACGCAAACAGCAGAACAGCAGTTTGACTGTGACTGACACACGGCACGTTACAGACAGCAGTGTGACTGACACACGGCACGTTACAGACAGCAGTGTGACTCACTGACACACGGCACGTTACAGACAGCACGTTACAGACAGCAGTGTGACTGACACTGACACACGGCACGTTACAGACAGCAGTGTGACTGACACTGACACACGGCACGTTACAGACAGCAGTGTGACTCACTGACACGGCACGTTACAGACAGCAGTGTGACTGACACTGACACACGGCACGTTACAGACAGCAGTGTGACTCACTGACACGGCACGTTACAGACAGCAGTGTGACTGTGACTGACACATGGCACGTTACAGACAGCAGTGTGACTGACACACGGCACGTTACAGACAGCAGTGTGACTCACTGACACACGGCACGTTACAGACAGCAGTGTGACTGACACACGGCACGTTACAGACAGCAGTGTGACTGACACACGGCACGTTACAGACAGCAGTGTGACTGACACACGGCACGTTACAGACAGCAGTGTGACTCACTGACACACGGCACGTTACAGACAGCAGTGTGACTGACACTGACACACGGCACGTTACAGACAGCAGTGTGACTCACTGACACGGCACGTTACAGACAGCAGTGTGACTGACACACGGCACGTTACAGACAGCAGTGTGACTGACACACGGCACGTTACAGACAGCAGTGTGACTGACACTGACACACGACACGTTACAGACAGCAGTGTGACTGACACACGGCACGTTACAGACAGCAGTGTGACTCACTGACACACGGCACGTTACAGACAGCAGTGTGACTCACTGACACGGCACGTTACAGACAGCAGTGTGACTGACACTGACACACGGCACGTTACAGACAGCAGTGTGACTCACTGACACGGCACGTTACAGACAGCAGTGTGACTGACACTGACACACGGCACGTTAAAGAATGAAGCTAAACGAGATGATTGCAGGCTATCCTTGTATCCGGCAATCTCCTCCTTCTGGTGAAAAAGGTTTGAAGGAGGGGTTCGTGTTCGGGCTGTGTGAGTGAGCGCTTTCATTTCTGCATCCTCATCACCAATTATACTGGCTGAAGTAATACTCTTATCTCCGATAATTTGATGCATCTTGTGACGAATCATCTGATTATCTTATATTTGGCCATACACCATGACATAGATGTGAATTAAGGTTTGATTAGTGAATCTAGCACTGAATCATCTCTGTTAACTGTGCACACGCACTCTGCAATAAAGGACAGATCAATCGCATGTGAAAAACAGGATCATACTCCTGACAGAGGAGGCGGGGCTCTGCCCATGTTAAAATTAGCCCAGAGGGGCCGCGGTGGCGCAACAGGCTAAAACGCAGCGGACTTGCGGTTGCAGTTTGCTGCAGTTGCACACCGGGGACCGGGGTTCGATTCTCGGTCCTGCCAAAAGCCAAGCTTGGCCAGCTCACGAGGAGCAGCATAATTGGCTGGGTTAGCACAATAAAGCACCTCGGGTGCCTTGGAATCACGGTCATGAGCATGAGATGAGACGGCTTGAAGAAGGCGTGTCGCTCTCCTTCAGGTCACCGAGGGACGGGGTGTGGGCGGTGTATCTAACGCTAGCTCTAATTGAATCAGACGGGGTACAATTGGCTACCAAATTTGGAGAAAAAGGGAAAAATCTGAAAATAAATAAATAGTGAAATCCCTCTGTGAAACCAAATGTCCTGGTCAGGTTCTGTGTTTTCGCCTCTTGTTTCCCTCTGCGACCAACACAGTCTGTTTCCTGTTTCATTCCCTCGTTCATTTGTTCCACCCAAGTTTCTCCGCCTACAGGACGGAGCTGAATCTGTGTGTGTGAAACCGGCCCTGCGTTTGTGTTCTCCACGACAGTGTGTGAGCCACTCCTGTCCCAGAATGCACTGTGAGAAAGGTGAAGGAATGTCACCGTAGCCAGCCTCACAGTGGGGTCAGTCAGTCTTTCGGACGGATTACTGAGAGGCTCTGTTCCTCAGTACCAGGGGATTGGAACGCATCGATCAGCGTTATGTTCTGGTCGACGGCACATTCCTCTTTGGAGTGGAAGACGTTGGAACCAACGAGAACGAGAACAACGGACTCGTGCTCTAGCGGGAGTCGAAGGTGAGTGGTATCCGCTCATCCAGGGAATTTCCTGCACACGTGCCAAAGAATTATGTGACTACGCAAGAAACACGCAAGTGTCACTCAACTATACGGCGTTTCTGAAATCCATTTATCTCACATGCACAAGAGAGCACTGTTATCGTTATCATTTTTCAAAAAATGCACTTCATTAGAATATTTAGACTGTGTTGACATAACTAATCAATTACTCCAATAAAAAAAAAACATTTTAAAGCAGAATTGAGCAAAATGGTTTTGAGAAAATCCCACCGATTTCCATTTAAGAAGAAGAATAAGAAAAAGAAAATTAAACCATTCCTTCTCCATTGTAAATAAAATCTCCTTTCAATTGTCAGCATCGGTAACAGAGAAATAAAGTTATTAATCTAATATGCTCTAATATTTTTTATGGCCCCTCACTTGATTCACTCCAGTTTCCTTCTGGCTATACGCTGCAATTGATGAGTAGGAGGAAACACAGCAAACATTGTAGTTACTGTCTCGTTATTTACAGTGCTGGCACGTCAAAATGTCAAACTATTTTCTGAGTCTCTAAAAATGTGAAAACAGTGAGTGAAGCTGGTAATTCCAGCTCCATAAAAATAATCATTATTTGTTCATAGTCATGACGTCTAATTACAGTGTGTGCACCAGAATGTGCACTCAAGGGTATTTGGCATGGTATTTACCAAGGGCACTTATGTAAATAAGCACAGGTGCAGAACTATAAAAGGTTTTATTTTATTTTATTTAGTGGGGTTTGACCTGGGGTGAGGCCAGCAGGCACAAGAGACCAGAGGGACGCATTCAGAAGGGAACCCTGCATTCAGAAGGGAACCCTGCATTCAGAAGAGAACCCTGCATTCAGAAGGGAACCCTGCATTCAGAAGGGAACCCTGCATTCAGAAGGGAACCCTGCATTCAGAAGGGAACCCTTCTGACCGCAGTAACTCTCTGCGCCTGATCCACGCTCCAGGTGCTCTGGTTCAGCTGTTGTGCAGTTCAGGACCCCATCATTTGCTCTTCCTGAACATCACGGAGATGTTAAGTGCAGAAAATACACTCTAATTCCAATTTGTTCTCAAGCCTGCTTTCCTCACTGGCAATAAAATGTGCAATTACCTCCTGCTGCCAAACTCATGAATCACATCAGCGAGTTAATATTCATCCTCTCCCGTTCCTGCACTCTCTAACCAGAAGTACCAAAAAGTCTGAATGACTCCACACAGCAGCCAGCAGACCCCAACGCCCACCCCTCAGGCCAACACAGCAGCCAGCAGAACCCAAAGCTCACTTAGAAACGCAGGAGTCTGAGTTTGCGACCGGTCATTGGGCCACGCACAGGTTGTTTCTTCAGACTCGGCTCTGATTTGCACATTATTGCACGTCGCTCTGGATGAGAGCATCTGCTGAATGACGATAGTGCAATGTCATGGTAAATGGACTGCATGTATATAGTGCTTTTACCCAAAGCGCTTTAGGATTGATGGCTCATATTCCCCTTCACACACACTCACACAATTGGGGGTTAGGCGTCTTGCACAGGGACACTTTTGACACACCCAGGGCGCGGGATCGAACAACATTACATTGCATGAAGGCCATTTGGCATTTGGTGACGTACAGTTGACTAGACTAAGCAGGAGACAATCCTCCCCTGGAGCAATGCAGGGTTAAGGGCCCCTGCAGCCAAACGACCACTCTTACCTCCTGAGCCAGTGCCGCCCTGTGTGTGCCCGATGTACCTGGATCCCTCAGGAGTCCAACCTTCTGCACTGAGGAGTTCTTCAGAAGGAAGATTCTCTTCTATATGTCTAATTGGGCCATATAAATAATCATGTTATCACCATGTAAGTCAAGACTGTAATATGGAATACACAGCTAAGTGATATTACACAAGAATCTAATTTTAAAATGGTGAAAAGATTATGTGTTTAATCAGGAAACAAATATGCATCAAGGGGTTAATTACACTAGATCACCTTTCTGCAAGCGGATACATTTCGCTTTTAAAAATCCATGCCTGTAACCAGATTGCATAATGTGAGCTTGATTTGCAAATCCGACATATTTACAAAGATTAACCCAGGGTTCAAGCAAATTCTTTAGAGGGAGAGCCTGAGAATATCATGTGCTTATTATTATAATCAATTCGTCTTTGTTGTATTTTATAATGAGAATGGACTCGCTGGACAAGTGAACCCCTTACTGCTTCAGCGCGTGAACAAACCAGGCTCTGCCGTTTCAGTGACAGACCCTGGCAAATGTCTTGGGAATGAGATCACGTTGCCTCGAGAAATGCTTTCGGCGTTTCTACACAGTCAATGCGACGAGGGGAGAACTCATGTAGAGGACCTCCTTACATATTGATTGCTGCTTTCCGCCTCGCCGTCAGTCACGCTGCTCATTGCGCTCAAATGGAAAAATTGCTGCATTTAAAAAGCAGAGAAATCAACGAACGCTCAGGTAAAATGGCACCGACAATGGCTCGCGGTTAAATCGCGCGGAGTTCAATTGAAATCCACATAATGAATGCCTGAGAACAATCACATCCTTGTGTGGCGTGGACGTTGCGAAATTGGGGTCAGTCATTACTGCACTACACAATTTCACTTCGGAGTTGCAACGTTGTGTGGGTGTTTAGAATAATACAAAACGTTTTGTGTTCCTTGAAGGTCTAGAAAAGGCAGAATTCACGCAGTTCAAAAAAGTGGAAACAATTTCCAACAATAACGCAACTCACTGCCGGTAAGCATCGACGTGATTCATGGCGTCAGTTGGACAGCAGTCTTCGATTCGTTTTAACTACCTGGAGGGGAAGAACCGAACCGAAGATATTGCGCACATATATTAAATAAAGGCGTTCCCCTTAATCGACGGTGCATTTGTTGGCGGTAACGGCGGCTGTAAATGAAAACAGACGTGGAACAGAATAAATGGAGAAATGAGACCGAGAACAAAACTGGGGCGCTCTCCGGAAGACTTCACCGGAGACAGGTGATTGACAGTTCAAAGGAGCTGGAGATCCCTCTTAATGCCGCTGTGTGTGTATGCCGCTGTGTGTGTATAACGCTGTGCAGTTTAGTGTATGAGCAGCTGGCTCAGTGCACTCAATGCCGCTCTTATTACCGGTAACATACGTTTTTTTTTCCCTGAATCTGAATTTCAGGTCATATTTCACATTATTCATCCTTTTTCTGTGATCAAATGTTTTTTATTCAACAAAAAATATATATTTGTATATAAAACATCCCTTGATTTAGTAAATTCTTCACAACCATATAAACACATTTCTTGTGTATTGGCGGAGGCTAGTGCTGCTCCGTCTTTAAACGGACACCAACTCGAGAGGACCCTGAGGATGGAGGGATCGGAGGAGAGCGTGCAGGTCAGCGGAGGAAGGGATGAAGGGATGGAGAGAGGGAGAAAATAGAGTGAGTGCAGTATAACTCTCTTCACCTGTGCCAGGCGTCAGTACAAGGGAACCAGTTGTGAACGCAAAAGTATTTCCAATTAAAGTGTTTTTTGGAAAAAGCAGGCAGCTGAAACTGGCACAGGTCAGATGCAGGCACAGTGTGGTGTAGAAGGTAATACAGCCAATCGATAGTCCAGGCAGGGGTTCACTAACGGGGCTAACAGGCACAGAAAAAGGAAATCGAAAACGTAGTGGCGGTCACAGGCAAAAGTTCGATAACGAGTAGGCAGTCCAAACTGGCAGATGAACAAAAACTAAACCCAAAGTCACAAACCGGCAATCCAAACCAAGTCCACACACAGCGGGTCAAACACAAACAGAAGGAGAATCCAAAAGGCGGCGATAGAGGTACACAAAACTGGTCGAAGCACAGGCAGATCAGACAGAGAAACCGCTGGAGAGAATGGCAGGGGCACATTACAATCTGGCAAAGAACTAACGAAACAGATTGGGTTAAATAGACAGATAACAAGGGGAAATAATGAGCAGGTGTTCTCTATAATCAGGGAAGTGAGACACAGGTGAGAGGAACGAATGAACGGAAAACAGAACTACGGAGATCACAGAGGGGAGCAAACGGCTAAACGCTGAGACAGAGAACACGGATCATGAGAGCTGCCCTTTCACCGTAGTGTTGGCAAAGCGAAAGCGGGATTATCGGGTTCCCGACCGGAATGAAGGCTGGAGCGAGTCGGGTTGACCGAAATGTCCGGGTTTCACTTCACTTCAGTTGTATTTTGTTTAGACTGTCAAAAAGACACTTTACAGTGTAACAGAAAGGCAAACACAACGCCAGACCTGAACTGCCAAATAGCAAGCACATGAGGTAACCATTCCCCCCCCCCCCCCTCCCCAAACGGCCTGGTTTTCACAACGCACCCAGCGCTTATTGTGGCCTCTCTCATTTCAGTCAGCACACATTCGACATTCAGGATGTCACAGCGAGGAGAGAGCAATTCCCGCCGAAGACTCTTTAAAATAACTCTGTGTCCGACTGCGACAGCAGCCGCCTCATTTACTCTCCCTCACAATCACGCTCCCTTCCAACGTTTCACTCGCTGTCGAGTGGGCGCATTTTCTCCGCTGCGGTTCGGCCATTCAGTCAAATCTGAAGAGGAGTGAACGGCGTGTTAGTCACACGTTTGGCACGTTAGGAAGCGTTTGAAAACTGTGTGGGAGGGAGAGACGCACAAAAGCGTTTGCCCTTGGCCGGGAGAGACGAGGCCCGCTCTGAAGGAGGGTTGCCTTGAAACGGCGTACAGGTGCGCACAAGTGATCCTTGATCTCTGCATCCCGAGGTCTCCTTTGTGCCTACTTGGAGGATCTCTCAGCCATGGATTTTAATGCTCAGCACAAAAACGCAATCACAATTGCTCTCACAAGAGCAAAAAAAAAAAAAAAAACTATATGAATGAATTGTCAGGTTGAAATGATCAGTCAAACACTGGCTTAACCTGCCGGCAGACCACTCCAACTCGGAGAAGCTCACTGCGACATTAAAAGACGACTCACAATCATTTCTAAACATTTGGAAGCCTTTTATTAACTTTCTGAGGGAAAGTTGACCCTCTGAGTTCCCCCCTTCCTACGCACATTCTCAGATAATCGGTTCTGCATATAGGGCACCAGACTACACATCCAGGCAAGCACGCACACAAATGCACACACACACACACACACACACACCTCCACACACACACACACACACTCACACACACACACACACACACACACCCACACTCACACACACACACAGACACACCCACACACAGACACACACACACACTCACACAGACACACCCACACACAAACACACACACACACACACACACACACATAATTTACATCTAAACCAAGGCCATGCCCATTGTCCACGGAAGGTGCCTCTTGAGGAGAACGGCTGGCCTTGAAAAGGCATGGGTACGCGTTCCTGAAAGCCTCCAAACGGCTCTCGGTCCCAGGCCTAGCGGGAGAGAGGCACGGCGTTCTCGCGCTGACGGGGCTGAGTTTTAAAATGGCGGCAGCGGGATGAGTCACGAGCCGCGTGCAGTCGCAGACGACACGGCCGAGGTGTGATTAAACCGTGCGGGGTGGACAGACTACCCACAACGCTCCCATTCTCCCGCCCACACAGTCCCTGAGTCATAACTACAGATGCAGATTGAACAGGAAAAGCAAGGATACGCGATAGGCTATAATTTTAATTTTTGTATAAATATTTTAAACTGTGACCCAAGGCTACTTTTGGAAAGTGAAGTGAAAGTGAACTTTAAGTCTTCCTGGGAAACTTGGTGACTGACGTGACGCCGCCACCGTGGTGTAATGATGCGTTCTGGGTCAGTCACAGGGCTGACGGAGGGACGCTGGTGGAGCCCCGGCTGCAGAGAGATGACGCATCGCCCGGGTCGTTAGCGTGCAGCGGTTCACGAGCGCGACTCTGACTGCCGGCACTCTGCTCTCCTGAGTGACAGGCACCCGGACGAGTCCCCGAGGAGGATCACCGGCAAACTCAAAACAGCCGTCCGATCGACAGCCGACACGATTGACTTCTCCTCAGGTACCTCGGCCAGATCCGGGTATTCTGTGTGTTCCGCCTCCAGCTCACCTGAGACAGCTAACCAAGCACACCTCCAGCTCACCTGAGACAGCTAACCAAGCACACCTCCAGCTCACCTCCAGCTCACCTGAGACAGCTAACCAAGCACACCACCAGCTCACCTCCAGCTCACCTGAGACAGCTAACCAAGCACACCTCCAGCTCACCTCCAGCTCACCTGAGACAGCTAACCAAGCACACCTCCAGCTCACCTGAGACAGCTAACCAAGCACACCTCCAGCTCACCTCCAGCTCACCTGAGACAGCTAACCAAGCACACCTCCAGCTCACCTGAGACAGCTAACCAAGCACACCTCCAGCTCACCTGAGACAGCTAACCAAGCACACCTCCAGCTCACCTGAGACAGCTAACCAAGCACACCTCCAGCTCACCTGAGACAGCTAACCAAGGGTTTGATCCGTTGTATCAGGTGAGCTCGAGAGGGAACACCTGAAGTCCCTGCATCTGGCTGGGGGTCCAAAATGAGGGGTTTGGGCACCACTGCTCCTTATCATTGGACATGTTTCACTGGGTGCTGGAATCAGTGAATCAGGGGCGGCCTGTAGCGTACTGGTTAAGGTAAATGACTGGGACACACAAGGTCAGTGGTTCTAATCCTGATGTAGCCACAATAAGATCTGCACAGCCGTTGGGCCCTTGAGCAAGGCCCTTAACCCTGCATTGCTCCAGGGGAGGATTGTCTCCTGCTTAGTCTAATCAACTGTACGTCGCTCTTGATTAGAGCATCTGCCATCTGCCAAATGCCAATAATGTCCTGTACTTTAATGTAATGTAATCTGTCTCCTGGTCTTCCTCCGGCCCTTCGGCAGAACACTGCATTGTGGCTGACGTGGTATCAGTTCCTCCGGCCCATCAGCAGAACACTGCATTGCGGCTGACGTGGTATCAGCAAATGCTTTCGCCGACGAGCTCTGAACCTCTAGCGTAGCGGCTAATGTACATGACTGGGACCCAGAAGGTTGGAGGTTCAAGCCCCGGTGTAGCCACGAGATGATCCACACAGCTGTTGGCCCCTGGAGCGAGGCCCTAAACCCAGCACTATGGCTGCCCACAGGGTTCAATAAAGTCCATCCTCTTCTTCCTAAAGTTCTTTTTAACCGGGGAACAGGTAGAAGGCAGGCATTTCAAAGTTTTCTGCTTAGAGAAAGGCTCCAATATTTAAATATAATAAAAGCCTCTACGTGGCTTTTTTGCAATTCTTCTCCCTTTAAATCATACAGTGGAGATGAAAACATCTAGCCTAGGCGCTTATTTATATGGTAATTAGGCCATTCCAGTGATTGTGGGAAATTATTTATTTATCTGCATCTTAAATCAATATTAATCTGTGTTTACGGTTGTATATAACTTTATGGATTGCAGCTTGTGTAGTGCTGCCTCATGGCCAATTCAGAAATGCAAAACCGATGACTTTTATGAATGTTTTTTTTTTTTACATTTTCAAAAGTCGTGCAGTTTTGCCTGGATTCATTCAGGTTGTCCTTAAAAGACCCTGCAATATTTTTCAGGCATTTAGTGTTCAATAAGCCACAGGACTAAGATGTACATTTATAAACAACTTCAACTTCATAGACAGGAAAATGATTGCCTTTTTCAAGATAAAACTGAAAATGCTCTTTTAGATTATGCAATTAACACGGTTTCCAAATGACCAACACCAGAACCCCCTCGAGAAGCAGCTTAAGAACTTGGTTGCTTTTAGCATAAAATAAAGATCTGAATTAAATGTGTTTCGGATGTTTTCAGTACTGTGTATAGCTCTATGTTCAGTCATCCAGTTTTTTTTTTTTTTTGCTGGAAAACGTTTTAAGAACTTATTTGGTGACAAATTTTTGTCTCTGTTCGAGGAGGTGTGCAGAAATATAAGGGGTTATAAGAGGCTATAAGGGGTTACAAGGCATGGGGGAAAACAGCCCTGCAGGTTGGAAACATAAATGAAATAATCTAAAAACAGAAATGCCTGGGAGAGCTTTTTGATGAAAACGGTTTAGCGTTGAGGCTGAAATATTAATTATTCACTGCGCTCCGGGGCTCCGGGGCTCCCGTGGCAGGCTCATGGCGGGTGTTTCCGCGCGGAGCGGAGATGCGCTGGGGCAGAACGCGAGGACAGGAGAGGCTTACGCTGATGCGTCCGTACACACAACGCCGGCCCTCGGCTATTCTGAGGGAGGCCCGTGAGGAGGCCATGAATAAAAGAGGAGCGGTAATACCGTTAATCACGTCGCCGCGGACCGGAGACGCTAACACGACGGGACGCTGGGAACAGGGGTGGGGAGAGGTCCTCTGGGTGCTGCCCCTGCTGGAGGATCCTGCTCTGCCAGCTTCAGCTGGTCTAGCTGGGTATGAGCTGGTGTAGCTGGGTATGAGCTGGGTATGAGCTGGTCATAACGCTGGTTTTGTTGTACGTCGCTCTGGATAAGAGCGTCTGCCAAATGCCAATAATGTAATGTAATGTAATGGTCTAGCTGGGTATGAGCTGGTCATAAAGCTGGTCTAGCTGGGTATGAGCTGGTCATAACGCTGGTCTAGCTGGGTATGAGCTGGTCATAACGCTGGTCTAGCTGTGTATGAGCTGGTCATAACTCTGGTCTAGCTGGGTATGAGCTGGTCATGAAGCTGGTCTAGCTGGGTATGAGCTGGTCATAACGCTGGACTAGCTGGGTATGAGCTGGTCATAACGCTGGTCTAGCTGGGTATGAGCTGGTCATAAAGCTGGTCTAGCTGGGTATGAGCTGGTCATAACGCTGGTCTAGCTGGGTATGAGCTAGTCATAAAGCTGGTCTAGCTGGGTATGAGCTGGTCATAACGCTGGTCTAGCTGGGTATGAGCTGGTCATAAAGCTGGTCTAGCTGGGTATGAGCTGGTCATAACGCTGGTCTAGCTGGGTATGAGCTGGTCAACCAGCATGGCCAAGCACACTTTCCCAGGGCTGTCACCAGGGACTTTAGGCTCCATGGATCTCACCTCGAGGACACACCTCCATGGAATGACATTGAACATGACCCCTTTATGAGCTCCCTGGTCTCCAACTGGAATTATGACCACCTCTCTCCCCACCGATGAACACAACACTGTTAACTTCCCTTAAACATCTGCAAGGGCTGCCGGATTATGTTACTCAGAACATAAACGTATAAAGCGTAGGGCACAGCTGATGTATGTCACTTGGTTTATTTGGTCTGCATACGGCTCATTTTAATGCAAAAACCGCTTTGTGCCTGGATGGTACGGTATTGAATTCTTTGCAAATGTCGAACTTTTTTGACATCATGGGATATTTCTTGTAGCCATCAAGCAGTGACTTTGCTTCGAACTGTAACTCCGACATAATGCCCAGTTTAGCAAATTCTGTCTCCCCTCAACATTCTGTCATCTGTAAGCCTTGAATCTCGCAGGTGAATCAAGGTCTGTACAAACTACAAAGCCCAACTCCTGTGGACGTCTGTGAAAAACGCTCTGGTGTTGCCTGATGAGGGTTTCTCCCACTTTGAGACGAGTTGCCATGCTCAGGTGGACAGGTGGAAATGAGCCAAAAAGAGGTGCCTTGCATTTAGGCACATGCCACACGCCACCATTTTGTTTGACAGCCACAGCCCCATGGATCCGGAGGTTGCCACACAGTACAGACAAGGACGTCTGTGCTGACATTAAACTTGAATTTAACCACGAGTTATGTTGAGGTCGAATGTTGATGAATGACAGTGTAATCTGATCCATATTTTCCCAAAGGTACTTCTGAAAGTGTTTTCTGTAAATGGGGTAAATCCATGCTCCACGGTGTCGAAAGTAATTTATCAATTCAAGCGACAGTTTGCAAGTGGCACTGCTCTGCAAATGACTTTTCAAACTGGCAAAGCACCAACACAGTCTCCCATTATACCTGCACACACAGAAATGAAAGCATTTATATAATACATGACATAATATGACAAGTCTTTTGTTCACTCCGGGCAAGCCACTGTGTTCATGTCAGCGAGTGAGAATGACGCCCGCTGTGTCTCCGAGTGTAAAACATAGAACATCGCTGTTAACACGGAGCTGTTCTTTGACATTTTTCTTACGAAATAATGTGGTCACAAATATGCAAATGAAAAAAAAAAAAAAAGCCTAATTTGGCATTTCCTCCAAGATCGGATCCGACTGTCACCGCCACAAGTTCAGCAAATGCCAAATTAAATCGTACTGTAAGAATAACAGCACGGAGAGGGAGAGAATGGAGGTTTAAAAAAAAAAAAAAAAAAACTGATCTCTTCTGGATTTTTTTTCTGATTGCTAAGCAACATCGTCCCAGAGCCAGAGACTAACTGCTGTCTGCGCTCCTCAACTGTGCTGCTGATTTAAACGTTATCGTGCTTCAGCAGGGTGCTAATCTCCCAACATTCATCCCTTTTTTTGTTTGTTTTTTTTGTCAGCTTGCGTTGTGGAGACTTGGGCTGGGATGTCTGGTGGGGGGGTTTCCCTGAGAGAACACCGCTTCAGCGTGGGGGGGAAGCTCCAGGTCCTCAACCGCTATTTTTGGCTAGTCAAGATAACGTGATGAATGATCGTTTACTCAGTGTAAACCTGTGACGCATGAGGGAGTACCACAGTCATTTGTATACTCCATTCACCGGTACATTTCTGGGGGGCGGCCTGTAGCCTAGCGGCTAAAGTGCATGACAGGGACCCGGAGGGTTGGTGGTTCAAACCCCGGTGTAGCCACGACAAGATCCACACAGCTGTTGGGCCCTTGAGCAAGGCCCTGAAGCCCACATTGATCCAGGGGGAATTGGCCCCTGCTTAGTCTAATCAACTCCAAGTCACTTTGGGTGAAACACATCAGCTAGCTTACTAATTATTGTTATCGTTTAAGGTTGTGGCGGTGTTCCACTGTGTGGATGGGACATGGGGACCGGTGTTCAGTTGGAGAACTTTTTAAACACCGACAGTCTTTAAACCGGCCTTTATAATACGGGATGTGTGTGTGTAGAGCATTGTGTAGGAAAGTACGGAACATTGATTCAGTAAGGAACGCAACATTTGGCATGATTATGTATTATACGGGATGGGTGGCAACCCTAGTGATTACGTAATTACAATACAAAAATAGTCGTCCTTCTTCTTTTGACTTGCGTTTGAATTATTACATTTCTAATTCACACTGGACGTTCCATATTGAGAGAAAGAAAAACTGAAATCTGGGCTAAACCGCGGATATATAAACGGCCAACAATCTAAATTACTCGGAGGAGTGGGCAGGACGCACGGATCGTAATGGAGTTTGCCGTTTGTTCGGCTGAAATGGCGGCCGGAGCTAATGAAATGTGCGGAGCCCGGGCTGCGGATTCACCGGCGCTATCCTTGAAGAGAAACATCCATCAGCCGTGAGCGTCTGGTCCTGGAGCGTTTGTCGATGTTTGGAGTGATTGATGGAGACAAGGGGCGTTCACCGTTTCCACCGTTTCCGCGATTCCATTAGCGTTGCGGCTGCAGCCGTCCCTCACTATTTCTGCGCCCTGTTTTTATTCGAGGATGTATCTGGAAGCAATTCATCAAAACGCAACTCCAATATTGATAAAAACAACTAATGGTTATAACGGGGATGTTTCTTCCTTTTTGATTTACAGAAGTCAGCGTTTCTAGACGACATAGAGGCGACACCATTGCTAAATTCCTGGCGCCACTGCAAAAAAGTAAATACATTTAAGCTGTGCCTCAACGCAATGGGCTCAGAAAAGGTTTGAGGACTGCTCTGGCCAGTATTATCTTTCAAAATACTTTTTCCTACAATCTGTGAAACGTTATTAATTTGCCATATTACACTTATTTCTGCATGGAAAAAAACACTTGCAGCATCTTGCGTTGTTGTGTGAGGTGCTGTTCACCTGCAGAACTCCTCCACAGAGTGGGAAAGGGTCTGGGTGATGGATGAACGGCTTTGTGACGCGCTGGACAGAGATGCTGGCACCAGCATTGCGAATCAGCTGAGCCGTGAATCAACTGGAGCCAAGAATGTGTGTGTGTGTGTGTGTCTGCCTGTGTGTGTGTGTGTGTGTGTATGTGTGTCTGCCTGTGTGTGTGTGTGTGTGTGTATGTGTATGTGTGTCTGCCTGTGTGTGTGTGTGTGTGTGTGTGTGTGTATGTGTGTCTGCCTGTGTGTGTGTGTGTGTGTGTATGTGTATGTGTGTCTGCCTGTGTGTGTGTGTGTGTATGTGTGTCTGCCTGTGTGTGTGTGTGTGTGTATGTGTGTCTGCCTGTGTATGTGTGTGTCTGCCTGTGTGTGTGTGTGTGTGCGTATGTGTGTGTCTGCCTCTGTGTGTGTGTGTGTGTCTGCCTGTGTGGGTATGCGCGCGTATGTGTGTGTGTCTGCCTGTGTGGGTGTGCGTGCGCATGTGTGTGTGTAACATTAAATTACGCTGTAAACATGTACACCTCTGCAGAACCGATGATGTCACTGCAAACCAGTAGCTTGGCTGTCCTGTGACCAAGTACACGATGCAGGCCCTGTGACATAGTACACGATGCAGGCCCTGTGACCAAGTACACGATGCAGGCCCTGTGACCAAGTACACGATGCAGGCCCTGTGACATAGTACACGATGCAGGCCCTGTGACATAGTACACGATGCAGGCCCTGTGACCAAGTACACGATTCAGGCCCTGTGACAAAGTACACGATGCAGGCCCTGTGACCAAGTACACGCTGCAGGAAAATACTGCAGCACATGTCAACTGCACAACCTGGAATCAGTTGCAAGAACATTCATTCATTCATTCATTCATTCATTCATTATCCTAACCTGCTTATCCTGAACAGGGTTGCAGGGGGGCTGGAGCCTATCCCAGCATACATTGGGCGAAAGGCAGGAATACACCCTGGGCAGGTCACCAGTCCATCGCAGGGCACACACACCATTCATTCACACACTCATACCCACGGGCAATTTAGACTCTCCAATCAGCCTAACGTGCATGTCTTTGGACTGTGGGAGGAAACTGGAGTACACGGAGGGAACCCACGCAGACACGGGGAGAACATGCAAACTCCACACAGAGAGGCCCCGGCCGACCGGGATTCAAACCCAGGACCTCCTTGCTGTGAGGCGGCAGTGCTACCCACTGCACCATCTACTACACTACATTACATCACATTACATTACATTAATGGCATTTGGCAGATGCTCTTATCCAGAGCGACGTACAGTTCATTAACAGGAGAAAATCCTCCCCTGGAGCAATGCAGGGATAAGGGCCTTGCTCAAGGGCCCAACGGCTGTGCGGATCTTCTAGTGGAGATTCGAACCACTGACCTTGCGGGTGCCAGTCATGTACCTTGACCACTACACTGCAGGCCACCCATTAGTTGCATGAACATTAGTTGCATGAACATTAGTTGCATGAGCATTAGTTGCATGAACATTAGTTGCATGAACATTAGTTGCATGAGCATTAGTTGCATGAACATTAGTTGCATGAACATTAGTTGCATGAACATTAGTTGCATGAGCATTAGTTGCATGAACATTAGTTGCATGAGCATTAGTTGCATGAACATTAGTTGCATGAACATTAGTTGCATGAACATTAGTTGCATGAGCATTAGTTGCATGAGCATTAGTTGCATGAACATTAGTTGCATGAGCATTAGTTGCATGAACATTAGTTGCATGAACAGGCCGCGCCAGTGAGGCTCACGTATTGTGTAATCAGGACCGAGTTAAATACTGCAGCACCTGCAATGCCCCATATTGCGGGACAGGATTTAGCTTAGTCTTACAATGACAACAATTATGCCTGGTGTTGCAATACTGCATGAGGGAGTGCCACTGAGAGTGCAGCTGTGAGCAGAAACAATCACAAACAAGAGCTTTATTTTTAGCTTGAGTAAAGTCAACAAAGCAACCTTTCCCCAGTGCTCAGACTCTATTTTTATTTACCTCCTCGTCGTTCTTAAATCTCATTTCCCTTCTGTTCCTTCTTGGATAGCACATCTATTATTAATCCCGAGCCTTATTTATGATTTATATGCAAAAAGCGGCAGTATTGCTGATGGGCTAAATGTGGAAAACCTGCAATAAAGTTTAGTATTTATTGATAATTGCATTATATTTCCGACAGTTACTTTGTTACGCCATGAGACGGATGTTAGAGCAGGGAAATCTTTCGGGGGGGAATTCTGAAGGGCGGGGAGTGGATTAGACTGATGTGGAATCAGGACAGGGAAGAACGGGCTCCGTTGTGTGGGAGGATGTTGATTGGACGGGAGCAGAAAACAGACAGACATTCGATCCGCAGACACGCCCACTGGGACACGATGCCGTGAAATCTCGATTCAAATCGGATGGAGAAATGCTTCGGTGTGAGAACACACGTATTACAGTTGAGCACATCACATCATTGAGATTTATTGAACTTAATTTAAATTGAAAAGCCTACACAGGAACAAGGGTTGCAAATGAGCTTTGGCTTGAAACGCTGTATGCAGTGCACCTGTTTCATGTTTTTTTATGCTGTAGCAAAGTCAACTGGTATTGTCCCTGATAAATAAACAACTAAATGAATAAATACCAACTGTACCAAAAGCAAATTCCAGAAGTTGCAACTGTGTGGTCATTCAACTGTGCTCAAATTAACCAATGGCTATTACCATGACACTTAAATGCTGTTTAAAGTACTTTTTTACATTTTCAGTGCTGTTGTTCCTGCGGTTAAACTAAATATTGTGCTGGGAACAGCGAGGACAACTTTTTTTTGGCAAAAGAGGACCTCAATTTAAACAGTGAACCATTATCATTTAGGATTGTATAATTCCTGTAAATTAACGTTTGAAGGGAATGGACACCACAACAAATAACTTAATTCATCTTCAGTAATATTTGGCCTTGATTAAAGATTAAAACTTCTGAAAGTTCTCAATAAACAAGCAGTGTCAGGTGATTGGAACTCCTTCGGCCAGATACAGTCAGGGGGTTTGATGTTGCAGGAGTTACTCAGTCAGCATATCCATATCTTCCCATCTTACCCTCTGGATATATTATATATTTCATGAGTCAAATATCTAGCAGTTAGGGCATGTACTGTGTCTGGCATGGGTTGCCGGTGGATTATGAGCACATCCATGCAGCCAGCTTTAAGACCAACATTGAAAGACTGAACCGCATGTGAAAATGTATTTTTAAATGCTTCTTTGAATATCAGGAGCCTTACTGAAATAGGAAACGGCAGCGTTCGGGATATTTGGGTTTCCTTAAACTCTTTTGAAAATGAAGCAGCACTTTGGCTGGAGTACATTACATTCTGGATGTCCTGGTTTGAACGCGCGGCCTCGTTCTCTTCGGAGTCAATGAGGCGTTCTTAAAACGGCGATTTGAATGGCGGAAACGAATATCAAACCCGTGTCCCGAATGCCCGAAGTCACCCGCACATTTATGTACATAAAATTCAGGATATTCACGCGGGAAAACGTCTCGCTTGTGCAGTCCTTCGATATTACGGAGCGTTATGAATATATTCAGAATGCCGATCTGTCAGAAATTGTTACCTGGGCTGCCACGGTCACTCTGTCACTCCTGCCCTTGGAGAAATGAGCGTTGTCCAAAACTCGGCGACCGTAGACGGAGGAGGTAGTCCGTTTAAAATGGCCTGCAATTTGTCCTGGCTTATTTATGAATAGGCACAATCTGCAACAGTCCTGGCATATTACACATGAATTATGCATACATTTCATGATGGAAATCAGTATCAATTTCAATTTCAGTTGGAATTTTCTATCCAAGTTGCTATTCGATTTAACAGGTGGAATTTAATACCTAACAAATATACCTCATCAAATTCTCCCACAAGTATTCAATAATACTTCAGAGAGAAATAGCATTTTCATTTGCATACAAAATGAACACATTTGTATAATGAAGTATATAAACGCTTGAATGCCTGAATGAAAGGTGTAGGAAGCGGTGATTGGGGCGTTGTTTTGCAGTCCGATCCCAGCAGACGTATGGGTCCACACGGCGAGGAGCACACCAACGCCGGCAGCCCTCGTGTCAGAGAGGCACTGCGTCGTTCAGCCGGTGTGCTCATTGCACGTCAGGTTTACGCTTTCCACAGCGACGCTTCACTGAAGGCAGCTCACCAATACCCACCGGCTTACACTCTAACCCCCCCCCCCAGAAAAAGGTCAGTCTCACCAAGTATTAAGTACTTAAGGAAAAAGATTTTAGGTCTCCTGACACGACTGAAACACACTTTTATCTTTTTGCAACACATCGTCCACTGTGTCCCCGTATAACACATTCAGAGACTGCCGAGGGTTTTGTTTGCCTGAAAAGCAAAGAGCCGTCTGAAATAGAGCTCCCCTTCCCCGCTTGGCGGGAATGCAGTAAACAGCCGCTGAGGGCCTGTTAGATTTTTGGCGGTAATTGGCAGCACGTCAAGGAGCCTGCGGAGACGCCCGGCTCAGAGTGATTGCTGATCTACGGCTGTAATCAGCCACAGCATCAACAGTAAAAACGATTGGCAGACGAACGGCTGGCCAATAAAATGTGTTTTCATAATCCAGCTGGAGAGGCAGGCCTGATGCGTTTATTTACAAGGCACTTGGGGATTGGGGTGATGGGTGGGGGGGGGTGGGATAGGCAAATGATAATGGCAAAGTTTATTCATATTAATACTCACGCCGCCAAAAAATTGCTGCTTCCGCTAATAACCACTGCCCATGGGCCTTCAGTTCCTTCCCCCAGACAAGTCGAGGGTGAAATTCTAAGCAGGGACCAATCCCCCCTGGAGCATTGTGGGGTCAAGGCCTCAAGGGCCTTGCAGCTGTGGCTACACTGGGGCTTGAACCACCAACTTTCCAAGTCCAAGTCAAGCGACATAGCCACCATCCTAACGGTAGGCTAATCTAGGCCGATTAAAATAAAAGCAAATAATAAGCAAATATTATCCATAGGTTCTGGCCAGTAGTTTGTGGCTTCTGCAAGAATCTGGTGACACATTTTTTGCATTCTGTGATCATTTATGCATGCCGACACATTTTCAGACAGGCATGATTTGTCTGATGATACTGTCGCACATTCCTTCAGCCAGGAGGGAGAGTTAATTAGTGAAATCAACTCACGGGTGGAAGAAGCATATGGCGCATCCTGAAAACATGTACCGTCTACGACTCATTCTGCCTGCTTACTGATGATCTCCTGGGATTTTCCATGCACAACAATCTCTAGGGTTTGCAGAGAATGGTGCAAAAAACTAAAAACATCCAGTGAGCAGCAAATAACCACACATTAGAACAGCGGTATGCAAAAGAGCATCTCTGAACACACAACACGTCAAACTTCTGAGTGGACAGGCGACAGTGGCAGGAGACTTAATAAGTCTAAAATATAAATCTAATAAATATACAATAAAGTGCTCACTGAGTTTATGCACACAGTCTGCAGTACGTTTTTCAGGACATTGTAGTTTCGGCATTCCAATAACATCAACACTACATTTAGTGTAGGGTAGGTGTAGGCTATTTAAGACGAGTCGTTAGCGACATTGTAGCTTATTTCCATGGTATTGTAACTAGGTTACGTCTGAGCTGAAGTACAGCTGGTGCAGCCCAGTCCTACAGAGGGCACAGAGCGTTGCTGCAGCAGTGAAGTTCCCCTCTTAGGTCTTTGTTTTCTTCTGATCCAGGTCAACCATCCAACCTTTATATTGACTGAGCACCATCATAATAATGCTTAATGGATGCCATCTCATCTAGGCCTAGTTTAACCCCTGTGTTTGACCCCTGTGTTTGGCCCCTGTGTTTGGCCCCTGTGTTTGACCCCTGTGTTTGACCCCTGTGTTTGACCCCTGTGTTTGGCCCCTGTGTTTGGCCCCTGTGTTTGGCCCCTGTGTTTTGACCCCTGTGTTTGACCCCTGTGTTTGGGCCCCTGGCCACTAAAATGAAAGTGTTGCTACTGGTTGCGACGGTTGTTTCTCATCTAAAATGGCCGAGAATCTCGTTGTCAAGGAAATTGTCACGTGATGAAGAACGATCCATCACGGGTCCTGACAATCGGATTGATTCCGTGAGACCTTGAATATCTGCAAAGTAAAAAGTGAGTCTTGACCATTTTTAGTCTTGCAAACGCTTTTTTTCTCCTCTCAAGAAAAATAAATGTCCTGATTTCATTGGCAATCTTGAGATGAGTCAAACCGTCTCACCTCACTGGCCATATTTTCATCTCATCGAGCAAATAAGATTTCAGGTGTCAACACGAGACTGAAATACATTTTATTTTAACATGAGACTGAAAAACATGTTATTTTAACATGAGACTGAAATACATGTCATTTTAACATGAGACTGAAATACATGTTATTTTAACATGAGACTGAAATACATGTTATTTTAACATGAGACTGAAATACATGTTATTTTAACATGAGACTGAAATACATGTTATTTTAACATGAGACTGAAATACATGTTATTTTAACATGAGACTGAAATACATGTTATTTTAACATGAGACTGAAATACATGTTATTTTAACATGAGAATAAAATACATGTTATTTTAACATGAGACTGAAATACATGTAATTTTAACATGAGACTGAAATACTGTTATGATAATAATAACATAATTATGTATAATAATGTTATTTTTGTATTTATTTTTTTGCATTGCCTGACGCACAATGTGTCACAAGCTGCACTGGCGCTTCCTGTCAGCGAGGCGTGATGTCATATCCACGCTATAACTGTCTGCCCTTCTCTCTGAAGGCTGTGAGGAGTGTGTGCTTCTGACTGCTCCATTTCTAAACCTCTCTCCCCGAGTGCAACGCAGAGCCAGGCTCAGAGCAGCGAGGCAAGCGCCCCTGTCAGTTCTGCCTCTCTGAACACTGACACGCAGGTGGAGAGACCAGGGGTCAGTAAATAACAGTCCTGCACTGGGCAAAATGCCTGTCTTAGCAAATGTTTTAGTCTCGTAATGAGGCTTCAAATCTTTTTTTCATTTTGCTAATTTTAAGGTACCGTTTGCTTGCCAAGTGAACATTTGTAACATTTGTAACCCCATTGGCAAAACTTGAAGTGAATCAAAACTCTCCCCTCATTGCCAATAGGTTTGCCTGATTTATATTTTAAAAAAGGAAAAGAAAAAGAGATTGACTTACGTTTTGGGTTTTTGCGATGTGCCACGTCATCCCACCATTCGCAGCTGATTTCCCAAATGTGTTCCACTTCTGAGCTGAATCCAGGCGAACAAGCTGGAACAAAGTTCTGGGGAGGACATTTACTTTCTGGAGCTGGATTTCCAACCTCTGCAGAGACGCCTGGAACACAGCCAGTCCTCCTCACGGCAGCAGCAATGGGCTTCTGGGTTTCATACCAACTTCTGCTCTTAATGATTTAATCAGCCCAATCATTTACATGATCTATAATTTAAACAGTCAGACAAACAGCAGCTCTTAAATGTTCTTGTCTTGTAGCATTTTATTGTGGTCAAATTTATGAGTGAATCGGCTTCAATTAGCTGAGCCAGGGTAACTGGTGGCAGCAAAATCCTGCATACACACCTGCCCTCCAGGACTGGAGTTAAACCTGCATACACACCGGCCCTCCAGGACTGGAGTTAATCCTGCATACACACCTGCCCTCCAGGACTGGCGTTAACCCTGCATACACACCGGCCCCCCAGGACTGGAGTTAACCCTGCATACACACCTGCCCTCCAGGACTGGAGTTAACCCTGCATACACACCTGCCCTCCAGGACTGGAGTTAACCCTGCATACACACTGGGCCCTCCAGGACTGGAGTTAACCCTGCATACACACTGGCCCTCCAGGACTGGAGTTAACCCTGCATACACACTGGCCCTCCAGGACTGGAGTTAACCCTGCATACACACCGGCCCTCCAGGACTGGAGCTGCCCATCCCTGCTCTGTAGCCCACTAGTTGGACAGAGGTAATCACCATTACATCAGGGGAAGCTATATTTATGACAAATTCACAGACCATTGGGATGTTCAGCTCATAAAAAATGTTACAGGCGATAATATTCATACTTCACTCTCAACGGATCCCCATTGAAAGAATCTGAGAAGCAGGACTTCCGACATAGATCGTGACGCTTTAATGATCCACATTAGAGTGGCCTTCAGTTCGAGTTCCGAGGAGGGCATTGTTCATCACACAAGAGAAGATCATGAAATATCGTGAACAGCAGCATGTCTCTTATCCGATACTGGCAGCTGTCAACATGATGGTGGCAGTGGGAGAAACCACACCTTCCTCTTTAAGAGCAGAGCAGGTTTCTATGCACTTGGGAGGTGGAAATCATTTGACCATGATGCAACACGAGAGTTAGGACCGGAGACTCTCGATCACATCCCGAGGATTGTCAAATTGGATATGATTGATTCAAATGGTAAATGGTTGGCATTTATATAGCGCCTTCATCCAAAGCGCTGTACAGTTGATGCTTCTCCATTCACCCACTCATACGCACACTCACACACCGACGGCGATTGACTGCCATGCAAGGCGCCGACCAGCTCGTCAGGAGCATTTGGGGGTTAGGTGTCTTGCTCAGGGACACTTCGACACAGCCCGGGCGGGGGATCGAACCAGCAACCCTCCGACTGCCAGACGACTACTCTTACTGCCTGAGCCATGTTGCCCCCATTCATCTGTGGAGAGCAATCAGAGAGGAGAAGAGAAGGTATCTTCCAATCGAGAGGAGACCCCGAAATAGAACTAGCGTCATGGCTGCATTTGGTTTCCTCTGAGATGAGTGCCGATTGTCATCGAATCCTCAGATAGGTAGGAAGGGATGAAAGGGTTTACGGGTTATGGGTCCAGCTTTCAGAGGTCAGCAAGTGCGGGAGTAGAGTGCCCTGGGGGCTGAGGGTTGTGGAAGGGATCAGAGCATTCACAGAGACACGGGGAGCATTGGACATCTTCAAGCATCCTTAAATGTTGGGGGGACCGGGGGGGGGGGGCCCAGGGAATGGCAGGGACAGTGTGCTGGACCAGCCGTAGGAGGGGTGAACATGGTCTCACAAACCTCGATGAGAAACTCACAGTACATGAAAAGGAACAATCGTGTTCTTTGGGTACAAATAAGCACCTATTACGAGCAAAAAAAGGTACGTATTATTTACTAAACGAATGGCACCGCTTCGTGCTCTGAATGATCTGGACCTGAATTTGTTAATTGCACTAGGGGGGGGGGGCACAGGTAGGCATGGGGGTCACATTAATATGTTATTCACAAGCCTTTCTAACGGAAGTGGAGCCAGGGTTTAATTTACACCTTGTGATATTAGTGCTGGGGCATTCGCCTCTCGAGGAGAGAGAAGCTCTTCTGTGTCAGAGATCAAGTCTTCGTTCCAAGACTCATCAAAGGTGATATTTCATTTTACATTATTATGTCTCTCAAGGGAGACTTAAGTATCAGTCTGGACACTTTCTCTTTCTGACTTCAGGGTTACAATTATATCATATTTGGCACAAAATATGTCATTTATTCAGAAAGCAGACAAGTGCCAAGAGAATGATCTTACCTTTATAATGTTCTAAGTTAATAGCAAGAACAATCAGTTCATATTCTTAGATCACAAAATGGAGAAAATGAAGCTGAAATTATGTCAGTGCCAATTCCCACAGAAACTACTGTAAGACTTAGTACCTTAAAGTAGGGGAAATCTTATGCTATATTTGACCTCAGCTGGTACTCTGAAGAGTGTCTTGTGACAAACGTTTGTGAAATGTGCAGTACGCATACATTTTATTTGAGTCATGATATCGAGGAGAATAAAATGCAGACTGCTTTCTCAGTTCAGAAGTTCTTTCAGTGAATGATCTTCCCTTGGCTGAGGCCGGAGTGACACTCAAACCTTCGTATTTAAACTGCGGTGAAGGGGAGCGCATCAGGACTGAGATGCAGCAAACCAGCTCAGCTCAGCTCAGCTCAGTTCAGCTCAGCTCAGCTCAGTTCAGCTCAGCTCAGCTCAGCTCAGCTCAGTCCAGTCCAGTTTGTTGCAGTTGGACACCGAGGACTGAGGACGGATTCTGAGTTTGGCCGGCTCACGTGGAGCGCTGTAATTGGCTCCGGGGGGGGGGGGGGGGGGGGCGGGGGGGGCTCACCGCTGACAACAACAACAGCATCTCGGTCGCCTCGGAGTCACGGGCGTGGGCCGAGACGATGCGGCGTTGGGAAGGCGTGCCGCTCTCCGGATCGTTAGGTCCGTCCGTGCCGCCGGGGGAACACGGCCGTGTTGTTTGCGGCGTATCCTAGACAACACGGGTAATCGGTGCGGAGAGGGTACAATTGGGAGAGAAAGGTTAAAATCTTTTTTTTAAAAGGGAAAGCAAATAACGTGAAGATCTGGATGAGGCTTTGTTTCTCTGGTTCCTGAAAGGATGAGCAGCCCGTGTGTATTTAAGGTATGAATACAAACTGCTATCTCATCGCATGGAGGGGGAGGGCTTAATTGATTCGATCCTCGGTCGGGGGCACATCTTGAAGGACCATCACGATTTTTCCCACATCCGCCCACGGTTCCCGGCTCAGAAAAACAGCTTCATTACACACGATGACAGAACTTGACATCGCTGGGAAAAATTTCCCCCAATGATTAAATCAAATTCTCTCGAACCACCCACCTTCCAACTGCACTTACTGAACAGGCTGCTATTTGCATTTCACGGCTTCAAACAAGACTTCATTACGCACTTCAGCTGAAAAGAGCCCTGGCAGAAATTAAAAGAACTGCAGTACATTAGTGGTCTTTCTTTTGAAAATGTGTTAATTTCTCACATTAAAAATTTAAAAGATTTTCCAAAATGGTATTAGATTGGTACAAACTAGAAATACTTGGACCCAAATTAGACATTACTTACTACCAAGATAATACATTTATGATTGCCTTTCAGGGTCCAGTCCAATACGTATACTAGCATAGCCTCATGCAAGGGTGTCAAACTCCAGTCCTGGAGGGCCGCAGTGTCTGCAGGTTTAACTCCAGTCCTGGAGGGCCGCAGTGTCTGCAGGTTTAACTCCAGTCCTGGAGGGCCACAGTGTCTGCAGGTTTAACTCCGGTCCTGGAGGGCCGCAGTGTCTGCAGGTTTAACTCCAGTCCTGGAGGGCCGCAGTGTCTGCAGGTTTAACTCCAGTCCTGGAGGGCCGGTGTGTATGCAGGATTAACTCCAGTCCTGGAGGGCCGCAGTGTCTGCAGGTTTAACTCCAGTCCTGGAGGGCCGCAGTGTCTGCAGGTTTAACTCCAGTCCTGGAGGGCCGCAGTGTCTGCAGGTTTAACTCCAGTCCTGGAGGGCCGCAGTGTCTGATTTCCTTTAAATCAGAAGCCAATTAAGGCCTTGAAGACAAGGTGTGTGGACTCTTTAGCACAACAAGAGCCGATCTATTTTTTTTATCTTCATTTCTTCCTTAATTATTTCATTGACTCAATCCTATCTTATCTGACATGTATATGAGCACCGGCCACAGCTGCAGACTGTGATTTTGCTGTGCTTGACTTCAGGCTTGAACCAGCGTAATATACAGAGCTGTCAGCAAATTACCCAAGGCAATTGTTTGGAACAAAAATGCAGCAGACTCTGTGGCCCTGCAGGATTAAGTTTGACACCACTGGGCCTAGTGGATGGTTGACTCATTCCGGGACCCACTTGAAACAGTCCCGGGACCCACCTCAAACAGTCCCAGTCAAACATGGCTGATTCTGGGTCCCGGGCCGTGGGTTAAGAGACACTGCCCTCGGGGAATGAAGCTGATGGATGTCCTGTTGCCTTAGCTGTGCTCAGCAGTCAGTCTGCTCTTAAACCGCGCTCTGTCACTTACCCCACACCCAGGGGCACAGAGCGCACTGCAAAAAAAACAAGCCTTTTTGACTTTTTCCTCAAGTACAAAATATTAGCTTGTTTTAAGTTCTTGCTTGACAAGTGAATTAGCCTTACCTCATTGGCACGTCTCGAAATCAGTCCAACCATAACCTCATCAGCAGTCTGTCTTATTTAGCAAAAAAAAGCAATAGTCTAATAATATAATAATACAAGACAATACACATTTTAAAAATCTACCCAGTTTCACCCCTCCTAATGTCCGACATGGATTCAAGAGCACTCCCACTGTTGCATAAGCAACACATGTGAAGAGTTGTATTAAATAACTGCAAGTCAAACAGCTCATTAAATTCAGCACTGAGAGCTATTGGGGAAGGTCTGGGGTCACCCCCGGAAAGAGCCAGTATGGGTGCAGGTGCCTTCCTCATCCGAGACATCCTCATTCTCCTCACAACAGACCCTGATTGCTTTCAGCAAAACCAAAGGTACAAACCAGCGGCACCCCGGCTCTTTTCAGATCCCACAAGCCGAGAGAATCTAACTGAACGCTCCCAGGAACGGGGTTTGCTCGTTGTGGAGAAGGCGATGGCCGACTGCCCTAATGTTTTTCTGCAAATCTCCATGTGGAACAGGGACCATCAAATCGATGATTGAAGTCAGACGACTGGTTTCCCACCCTCCCTTTACCTGGGAGTCAGGTGTGTTCACCCTCCCTTTACCTGAGAGTCAGGTGTGTTCACCCTCCCTTTACCTGGGAGTCAGGTGTGTTCACCCTCCCTTTGCCTGAGAGTCAGGTGTGTTCACCCTCCCTTTACCTGAGAGTCAGGTGTGTTCACCCTCCCTTTATCTGAGAGTCAGGTGTGTTCACCCTCCCTTTACCTGGGAGTCAGGTGTGTTCACCCTCCCTTTACCTGAGAGTCAGGTGTGTTCACCCTCCCTTTACCTGAGAGTCAGGTGTGTTCACCCTCCCTTTACCTGGGAGTCAGGTGTGTTCACCCTCCCTTTACCTGGGAGTCAGGTGTGTTCACCCTCCCTTTACCTGGGAGTCAGGTGTGTTCACCCTCCCTTTACCTGGGAGTCAGGTGTGTTCACCCTCCCTTTACCTGGGAGTCAGGTGTGTTCACCCTCCCTTTACCTGGGAGTCAGGTGTGTTCACCCTCCCTTTACCTGGGAGTCAGGTGTGTTCACCCTCCCTTTACCTGAGAGTCAGGTGTGTCCACCCTCCCTGTACCTGGGAGTCAGGTGTGTTCACCCTCCCTTTACCTGGGAGTCAGGTGTGTTCACCCTCCCTTTACCTGGGAGTCAGGTCAGGTGTGTTCACCCTCCCTTTACCTGAGAGTCAGGTGTGTTCACCCTCCCTTTACCTGAGAGTCAGGTGTGTTCACCCTCCCTTTACCTGGGAGTCAGGTGTGTTCACCCTCCCTTTACCTGGGAGTCAGGTGTGTTCACCCTCCCTTTACCTGGGAGTCAGGTGTGCTCACCCTCCCTTTACCTGAGAGTCAGGTGTGAAGACAGTCTGGCCAGTCAGTTGCAGTAATTATACAGGAGAAAAGAAAACCAGGGCTGGATTTGGATCCAGTTAAAAACTTGGCACACAATTAAATACCCTCATTCAACTCTCAGGGCATATGAGGTGCTTCTCCTGAACCTTGATTTGCCCCACACCGATTAAACTGACTGCTTGTGTGCTTCATATGAATAACACAGTCTGTTAAAGCTGAGATTTAATTTGTTTTGCTCAATTTAATTTATTATTCGGCCCAATAGAAGAAAATCTTTTTTTTTTTTTTTTTTTACAGCTTATTTGAAGTTTCACGAGAGGAAACTACCATGAACAGATGGGTTCAGATCTATGAGCAGCAGATGTTCCAGCTGTACTCGTTATAAATTGATGTTTTGGGTCCCGCTTTCCTTCGATTCAGGAGGAAAAAAGATTAAGAGCAGAGGGTGATGTTAGCAACAGACAGGATGGAAATGATCTCTGCTTTTAACAAGAAGCACCCGTTCAGCGGAATAACAGCCTGAATGTTAATGCTTAATGATAAAGTGAGATTCATATCTCTCATCGCGCGCGTACAGTCTCAGCACAGATTGCATTCGCTTCCATATTAATTACCACTTGGCGCTGGTCGCACAAGAGAGGTTACAACCCCTCCCTGCGTTTTTCTAAAAACTCTGAATGCGTCTCTGTACGTGGCAAGCAGCGTGAGATTCAAAGGCCGCTGATTACAGCTGAAAAACCTCTTGAAAAATACATTTTCTCTGAAATTATATTCATGAATGCTGTTTGGGTGTTTTGTGCACTCTTCCTTCCCACCACCGAACTTAATAAGAAATGAACAATAATAAAATGAAATACTTGAAAAACTGTTTTTAGTACAAAGAAATGATTTTTTTTTTGACAAACCACCATGGAACAAAGTCAGCTGCCACTTTGGACTCAACCCTCACCTGATTGGCTGTCTTATTTACCAAAAAAAAACAATAGTCTAATAATATAATAACACAAGACAATGGATCCCGGGAGTGTTTGGGGAGGGTGCTGGGAGTGTTTGAAGTGGGTCCCGGAATTAATACAAGGGTTCACTCCTGCTAATATTCCACATCGATTCAAGAGCCTTTCCACTGTCACTTTGGACTGGAGCAGGTTTCAAATAGCCAGCACTCTGCAGCGTTATTGGGCCCCAAAAAGCCAGCGAAAGTATCGCTTTTATTTTGTGTCTGGAATTTTGTGTCTTAAACATAAATGCCAGCAACTGTTTTTTTCCCCAGACAAACACACCGTTAATGTGTTCAACACAGATGTCAAGTTCTGCGGTTATTAAGGGTAGGTCGGTGACATTTTACAATCAGGTTGCATGAATTGGCATGAACTAATGTCGTAGTTACTGAGAAGTTAATCTCTTCAGCTCCGTTAATGTGTTTGTGCATCATTAATTCATGTTGACAACTACATTAGTTTGTCAGGGTTGGAGGTAGTACTGATGGTGGCCACCAGGGGGGCTTATTACTTTCACCTGGTGGTCGTTAGTGCCTACTTGATGTCTACCTCCTGAAGGTATTTAAAGCCCTCATTTCCCCTCAGTCTCCGCTTTGGTGTCCACTGTTCGCTCTGGCTCAAAGCTGGTAAAGCACACGGTAGACTCGGTAACCAAATGAGTCAGGTATCGTGCTGGTGTGGTTTCGTTTCTCTATTGAAAGAAAAAGGTAAGGAAGGCGCTCAGCTCGTTAGTGCAGTGTGCACAAGCAGACGCCTTCCTAAAGGTTCTTTGGTTCTTTGTTTCGTTTTGTTTTCGGCTCGTGTGAGTCCGTGGGTGAGGGACGTTGTCCCCGGTATTTTGTATTTTGGTTTGTGTGTTTTTTCGGAGCTGCGACTCCTGAGTCTTTATTTTCGTTAGCCCAGTCTTTTATACTGGGTTGTACTTTTATTTTGGGTTTTCCCCGGTCCGGGCAGTAGTGCTAGCCTTTACGCACTCATTTTTCGTTTGTGATTTTCGCCCTGGTTTTGGAGGGTAGTTTTTATTTCCTGAGCCGTTATTTGGGGCTCTTTCTTTTATTTGTGCGGAGTTGTCTCCGTGTACAGTGCTGTCTCCTCTACCCCCCCGGGGTCTTAGTGGCGGGCTCGTTTGTGGGTCCGCTTACAAGGGGTCACCCCCTTAGTCGCACCTGGCTCTCCGCACCTCCTCAACCTCACATAGTTATTTGCCAATTCATACTGTAATGAAAAAGTCAGTTAATGTATTTGTTAATGCTTAACTATAATCCTTAACCACTTAATTATACACTCACTGAGCACTTTATTAGGAACATTTTTACTTTATTACACCGACTTATTAATGTGATCATCTAATCAGCCAATTGTGTGGCAGCAGTGAATGCATACAATCATGTTGATATTGGTCAGGAGCTTCAGGTAATGTTCCCATCAACCATCAAAATGGGGAAAAAATGAGATCTCAGTGACTTTGACTGTAGAATGATTGTTGGTGGCAGACAGGGTGGTTTGAGTTTCTCAGAAACTGCTGATTTTCACACATACTAGGCTTTAGAATTTGCAAAGAATGGTGCAACAACTTTAAAAAATCAGTTCTGCAGACAGAAAGGCCTTGTTAATGTGAGACGTCAGAGAAGAATGGCCAGACTGGTCAAAGCTGACAGGAAGGTGACAGTTAGCTGGATAACTGCACTGAGTAAAACCCACAAAGCAGGATTACTGAGTTAGCTGGAAAAATGCACTGAGTAAAACCCACAAAGCAGGATTACTGAGTTAGCTGGGTAACTGCACTGAGTAAAACCCACAAAGCAGGATTACTGAGTTAGCTGGATAACTGCACTGAGAAAAACCCCACAAAGCAGGATTACTGAGTAAGCTGGATAACTGCACTGAGTAAAACCCACAAAGCAGGATTACTGAGTTAGCTGGATAACTGCACAAATCTGGAACATGGACTGAAGTAAAAAAGAGCTGCTCCAGGTTTTACTCAGCTCAGTTATCCAGCTAACGCTGTAATCCAGTTTATGACATACCCCCCTGTTCAGAAGCCTGTCCATCACTGCAGAATCCTCCACTGGGACAACACAGCGTGCGCTCGAAAGGCTGGTTTATGCTCCAGTGACACAGTGTCTGTGGTCTGTGAGGACGCTTTGCATTGACAGCCGGGCTCGGTCTGCGGGAAGGAAGCGGGGCAAACCGGGAACCACGCCGACCGGTTACGTTAGCACACGCCTGGACGCCATTTTGAATCAGTCCAGGAATCAAAGTGGGCTTCTTTCCACAGTAGGTGGCTGAGACCTGGAGCGTGCAGGAGAGAGAGAGCTGAGGTACAAGCCAGCTGAGAAGCTACGTGAACTACGCGGGTTATTTTTTTTACATGTGTTATTTATTATCACGTTTATTATTTTAGTCTGAATCCAGTGAGGATGAAGGGGGAAGACTTGCTTATTTTTCTGTTTGTGTGATCCCTCTCTCCCTCTCCCTCTTTCTTTCTCTCTCCCTCTCTCTCTCCCTCTCTCTCTCTCTCCAGCTCCTGTGGCATAAATAAACGCTGGTGAGAAAATGTTCAGTATCTGTGTTCAGCTCTTCTGGCGTCCCAGGGGTGCGTCACAGCGTGTGACGAGCCGGAGTACCCCAGAGAGAATGCGATTGTGGGCCACCTCTCTTCAGACCGTGCAGTGATAGCGTTGCAGGGGTCGATGCTTCCACAGAGATTATTCATGTGTGCTGAACAGCGTGGGACAGAGGCGTCGATCCCGTCCGTGTGGGAGCGGGTTTGGGTCACAGCCCACGAGCCCAGCACCGCAGCATCTGATCCAACTGAGTAACCAATCATGGCCTTCAATCAACACATTGAGCCAGGGGTCTTAGTGCTGGGCTTCAAACCTGCTGCCACGCCAGCCCTTTCTGCATGAAATCGGACACACCGAGCATCGGGGGTTTTGAGCATAACAGGAACAATGCAGGTCGATTAAAAAGCGTACTCTTGAAACAGACGTAGTTCATCTGGGCGGCCTTGTAGTCACAATCAGATCCGCACAGCCGTTGGGCCCTTGAGCAAGGCCCTTAACCCTGCATTGCTCCAGGGGAGGATTGTCTCCTGCTTAGTCTAATCAACTGTAAGTCGCTCTGGATAAGAGCGTCTGCCAAATGCCATTAATGTAATGTAATCTGAGCTGGTGTGAGCTTTCAGATGAGTGGGAGGGTGGGATGATGAAGAGGAGGGTGGGATGATGAAGAGCAGGAGGGTGGGATGATGAAGAGGAGGGTGGGATGATGAAGAACAGGAGGGTGGGATGAAGAGCAGGAGGGTGGGATGATGAAGAACAGGAGGGTGGGATGAAGAGCAGGAGGGTGGGATGATGAAGAACAGGAGGGTGGGATGAAGGGCAGGAGGGTGGGATGATGAAGAACAGGAGGGTGGAATGAAGAGTAGGAGGGTGGGATGATGAAGAGCAGGAGGGTGGGATGATGAAGAACAGGAGGGTGGAATGAAGAGTAGGAGGGTGGGATGATGAAGAACAGGAGGGTGGGATGATGAAGAGCAGGAGGGTGGGATGATGAAGAACAGGAGGGTGGGATGATGAAGAGCAGGAGGGTGGGATGATGAAGAACAGGAGGGTGGGATGATGAAGAGCAGGAGGGTGGGATGATGAGTGGTGGGATCATGGATTTCCCCTAGGCTCTTCCTCCATCCCCACATCATGTCAAATATCCATCACCCTGTTCCTGTTCCCGCATTATTAGCACAAGTGCTCTTTGCTCATAACTGCATTGTGGGCATATTTTTCTCTTCCTGTTAAATTCAACGAAAGGTACAGTAATGCTTTGCACACATTGGACATAACCAAAAATGACAGTTTGTAACGTATTCATTACGGATTGTCATTTTCACTTTGAGTGAAATATCCAGTATCCAGAATAGCCAGTTCTGTCCACTTATTGTCTTTGAAAGCGATTGCATGGACTGAACGAACGCAGGAACATTTGATGAAAGAAGAGTGTGATTGAAGCCCCATTATAGGGCCGCACATAATGGGCCTTCAGTCCTGAGAACGGCCGTGCGCTTAATTGGGAGGAAGCATCAGAAAGCCTGGCACTAATTTGCTCCAAATTGAAAGCATTTTCCTGCCTTGTTTACACGCAGGTGGCCTGGGATTCAACAGCACATTTTTTAATGGTGACTGAAAATGCAATTCAGGATATTTCTCTGAATTAATACATTCCGCTCTCAGGCCCTCTCAGAGAACCTCCCACTTAATGCAAGCTACATGTTCAGAATTAAGCATTTAATATATCAGGTATGTGTGTTCAGGGAAAGCACAAAGCCGGCACAGAACATATAATTCAGAGCAGAACGTATAATTCAGAGCAGAACGTATAATTATTTTGTTACTTAGTGCGAATGTTTTACAACAATAGTCTTGTATTTAATCTTAAATGAGCATATTTGCAGTGCTTTTTTGGCAAAATTAGACAATATTGGCATTTGGCATTGAGGTGAAACTGTTTTACTGTCTTAAAACAAGCTAATATTTTACCTTGGCTGGGATCTGGAAGGTTGGTGGTTCAAGCCCCAGTGTAGCCACAAAAAGCTCAGTGCAGCTGTTGGGCCCTTGCGCAAGTCCCTTAACCCTGCATTGATCCAGGAGGGATTGGTCCTTGCTAAGTGTAATCAACTGTAAGTCACTTTGGATAAAAGCGTCAGTTAAATACTTCCACCCACTTCCTAAGCAGTGGCTTCTCACGTGGTTTCTCACTGTCCATTAGTGGGGTTTGTGTGATTCATTCACACCATGCAGAATAAAGGTGAATGAACGATCACACACAGTGTTGTCATGTTGTTCTTGGTGGTTTTTGTGAAAGGGAGCCGGTCACGGCACATAAGAGTACAGCACAAACCAAAGCCTTAATGTCAAAGACGTGAAGACAAGGGGCCCGTCCCAAAACTTGAAAAAGTGTCCTTTCCCCCCCCGTACTTCCAGACAGGAGAAGGAGCCGAGTGAAGGGAAGGAGGACGTGTTTCTCACACGCCCGGTGAGGAGCCAGGGAGAGAAAGTGTGGCAGCAGCATCCTAGAAACCCACCGCCTCGTGTGAGTGAGAACTGCTGCAAAACGTCCTTATCGATTCCACAGTGCTGCCAATTACTGCTGGGTGTTTTTGGGCCAGAATGCTTATTAGTGCAGCTGGGTGTTTGGGTGGACTAGTACTCTTGAGTTCTATTTGAGATGTTTTCAGAGGGGGGGGGGGGGGGGGCAATGACTCTGCTCTTCTGTGTTGAGGAGCTCTGGCATCGTTTACCTCCATCTTGGCTTCTGCATCGACTTGAAAGCTCTCATTTGTTCAGCATTAAGGGCTCAATTGAGTTGAATTATGTTCTTAATTAAATTGAGCCGCCCTCCCCCCCACTCCCACCGCCGTTTACCCTAAAGCTGTGACTGAACCACAAACCCTGTTTCCTCTAAATTGTAAATTAGCGGCGTTATCCTTTCATTTCTTTTCCGCCATCTGCGTCGCGTCTTCGCCGGAGCTCCTTTGCCAAATGCGTTTCGCACGCAGCTCCTTCCGCGCCGCAGTTACGTTTCAAAAGGAAAGCAGTCGCTTCTGTACGACACAGGCCGGACGAGCTGGATGCGGAGAGAGCCGTAAATTCCGGACACTGGCGGCATTTATCGGCAATAACGGTTTAGGAGAGCTTGGCACGGCACAGCTAACTCTCACTCAGTACGCCTGTCCTTTTCGGCCTTCGACAATCACAACATTCCTACACCATACGGGGCAACATGGCTCAGGCAGTAAGAGCAGTCGTCTGGCAGTCGGAGGGTTGCCGGTTCGATCCCCCGCCCGGGCTGTGTCGAAGTGTCCCTGAGCAAGACACCTAACCCCCAAATGCTCCTGACGAGCTGGTTGGTGCCTTGCATGGCAGCCAATCGCTGTCAGTGTTTGTGTGTGTATGAATGGGTGAATGAGAAGCATCAATTGTACAGCACTTTGGATCAAGGCGCTATATAAATGCCAACCACGGCCATACTTAATATTCACAATGCTCGTGATGTGTTCTACTGACACTCCTTATGTTTATGTGTAATAAAGTTAATAAAGTGTGTTTATTTGTGATTTTGGGTGTGGTCTCCCTTGGCTGTAAGAGCAGAATGAGCCCCCAGTGCCCCCCCCCCCCCCCTCCTCCCTGTGGGGGTCACACACTGTACCCCAGAATATTGCAGACAACTTCTTTCTGCTGGCACCAAACTCAGAGTAAAATCAGGATTGATACACCGCAAAACCTGCAGTTTAAGGGCAGACGTCTGCATTAAAAATAAGTAAATCTCAGCAAGTATTTTCATCTTATATTTAGACATTAAATCTGACTTATATAAAATCTTACTTCTTCAATTATTTTTGCTCATATGAAATGTCACTCGTCAAGCAAGCAGTAACTTAAAACAAGCAAATATTTCCTTCTTCAGCAATGTACCTCCACTGTATCTTAACTTCTGAGAGTGAAAATCAAATCAAAATTGAAAATGAGGAAAATGGGCAGTGAATCAATAAGCCAGTGGACAGGCAGGCATTGCTAGTTTAGCAGATTAAACGCCGTTTAGCACACAGCTTTGTGGGAGACAGGGATTCCTGTTTGGTTGGCGTTTGCTCAAATCTTCTCTCCCTGTCCTCACTGCAACTCTAATTTAGGAGTGCAGAGGTGCAGAGGTGCTCGGTCTGAGAAGACAGAAGGTGATTTAGCCCCGTTTCCCAGCCTCTCCTCCTGGGCGGCCGGCTTCGTTCTGCTCTCTCCTGTCCGCAAGCTTGTTTGTGCCTTTTCTGTTCAAAACAGACGCCCACGGAAACATCTTGTTCATATCTGTGAAGCCTTTTCCAATTAATGTCCGGGAAGAAGCCTGTTGCTGCTGCTCAGTCAACAACAACTTGATGGGACTTGTTTTCAGAGGTTTCTCCTGCGCCTGCTTTCTCTCAGAGGTTTCTCCTGCGCCTGCTTTCTCTCAGAGGTTGCAGAGTGGATGTGATTACACAGTACAGCCGTGGCAGGAGTAATTCTGCGAGACTTTCTCCGGTGACAACAAGGCTCTTGTTTGTGACAAGAAGGAAAGTGCTTTGAGAAGATGACATTCAAGCCCTTTTGTTGGTTCAATGCCCGGTGTAGCCCTGATAAGATCCTCACAGCTGTTGGGCCCTTAACCCCAGATTGTTCCAAGGGAGATTGCTTAGTCTGCTTAGTCTAATCAACTGTACGTTGCTTTGGATAAAAGTGTCAGCTAAATACTTCAAGTTTCATATTATTATTATTATTATTATTATTAAATCTTATTATGAATGCATCTCAGCCCTCTTGGTGAAGCATCATCTCTGGTGCTATGGGATAGAATGCCTGCCGTAGAAGTGTGTGTGACCTGGGTAAGCCTTCAATAAAATCGCCTGGAAGCCCCTGCTTAGCCTAATCAACTGTAAGTCGCTTCGGATGAAAGTCTCAGCTACATAACAAATCAGTGAATCAGTATCCGCATTCCTCTCAGAATCCCGCTGAACGTATGAAGGGTTCATGAAGCAGAGGCATGGATAGCTGGCTCGAGCAAGATGAGAAGACCTTGTCCTTTTGTGTCGGTCCGCTCGGACAATAACACACAACCCTGCATCTTTCTCTCTGCCCACTCTTGGCTGGCGTCGTCTCGGTTGTAGCGCTTTGTGTTATTTATTGAATGAGCAACAGGTTCCATTATTCCTGGAGCACTCGCAGGAGGGCAGAGGTGAGGCTGCACACCCGGAACAGAACAGTTTGTTCATTTGAAAAGTAAATGATTGTTGAACAGAATGTTTTTTTTTTTTGCATAGGCTCTGTCTAGCAGGTCACTCTTGCAGGGAAAGCAGGAATGGATTTCAGTGACATGCACAGAGGCACCGGAACAGGAATGGATTTCAGTGACATGCACAGAGGCACCGGAACAGGAATGGATTTCAGTGACATGCACAGAGGCACCAGAACAGGAATGGATTTCAGTGACATGCACAGAGGCACCGGAACAGGAATGGATTTCAGTGACATGCACAGAGGCACCGGAACAGGAATGGATTTCAGTGACATGCACAGAGGCACCGGAACAGGAATGGATTTCAGTGACATGCACAGAGGCACCGGAACAGGAATGGATTTCAGTGACATGCACAGAGGCACCAGAACAGGAATGGATTTCAGTGACATGCACAGAGGCACCAGAACAGGAATGGATTTCAGTAACGTGCACAGAGGTCATAATTGTGAAAAATTAAGGACTAATACTGATTGAAAATTGGCCTTAAAGTTGCATTCTTGGACGACCGTATAAATAATTGATGAGTTGTCCTGCTGAGTCAGCAGAACTGAAAGAGGTGCTGAATGAGTGTCCACAAAATGAATGCAATGTAATGTAATGCGACTGTCGGGCAGAACGGACACATTAAAAATAATAGCATAACAGCAGAACAATTAGACTCCACAGCAATCGCACGGTGTTGGGATGGAAACCGTCAGTTCTGCTGGAATCGGACTGACGACGACTGTCAGCGGATTCAGGAAGGCGTGGAGGAAACCGAAGGTTCTTCCCCAAAGACGGGAGGGATCAGTCAGCCCAATTAATACTCCTGTCTTCAGGAAGGAAACCCCAGACAGACGGAGGAAGAAGATTAGTCAACCCTGATTGAGCGACGGAGGGATGAGAAGAAGACCTCGGGAAAATGAAGTCTGCGCAATCCCTCCCCGGAGGACCCGACGCGGGTTTTCCCAAGAACACGATTGGTCTAAACACCAACCCCCGTGAGGGGAGTGGTGTCGACCGGTTTTCCGTTTCAATTCCCGTCCCGTCGGGTCCAGATCTCCGGGATGCTCAGCTACAGGTCATTCTCAGTTAGCGATGATAGCGGACTCTCAAACCGAAGGCAGTTGCCTCTCTGCCCGATTAGTCATCCGTCCTTCAAGCGCGACTTCGGAGGAGCTTTGGCAGCACGCCGAACGAGACGCACTTAGAAGGCAGGAAGACGTCAGAGTGAATTACGCGATGCACGACAACAAGCAATTTAGCTAGCTCATAGAAAGCTCATGGAGGCTTACAAACATTAAATATGTTATTTCAGTGTGTTTCAGTAATTAAAATGTCATTTAAAAAATATAACCACAACTGAATATCGAGCTCGCTGTGTACTTGCACTTGTGAACGAGCTCTTTTCCAGCTCTTTTCTAACTCCTCCGCTGTTTTCAGCCGCCATTAATTTAATGGAAGTAAGAAGCCTAGGGTTTAGTCGCAAAGAATTATGGGATATCCTACCCGGTGAAGGATGCATCGGTGCTGCCTTCAAAATCGGTCAGATGAAGCACCTTAGAAGGCGTTGTTTTTTTGCACACTTGTGAATGGGGCAGCACTCCATGCCTTCCTGCCTTGGAACACTGCCCAAGGCGGCAGCGTTTCTGCCTTTGAGACTCGCTGTTTCAGCCTGGCTCCCCCTTCTGCACAATCTAGAAAAAATGCCTTCTGAGGAGGGCGGAGTACGAGTGTAAATCTCATTTGCATAAGGTATTCTCCAACCAATCAGATGCCGGCTGTGTTCCGTTTCATATCGATGCCTAAGGGTATTTTTGTGCACTTTGGTTTTATTGTTCTTACTGATTTCAATATGTTTTATTGTTACAAGCTTCATTGACTTTTATTGGGTTGATCGTTTTTATTGATTGACGGTGTGTGTACGATTGCGTGTGTGCGTGCAGGTGTGTGTGCGTGTGGGCAGGTGTGTGTGTGTGTGTGTGCGCGAGTGCGTGTACAAGCGTGTGTGTGCATGTGAGTGTGTGTGTGTACGAGCCAGTGTATGTGTGTGTGTGTGTGTGTGTACGAGTGTGAGTGTGTGTGTGTGTGCAGGTGTGTGTGTGTGTGTGTAGGTGTGTGTGTGCAGGTGTGTGTGTGTGTGTGTGTGCAGGTGTGTGTGTGTGTGTGTGCAGGTGTGTGTGTGTGTGTGTACGAGCCAGTGTATGTGTGTGTGTGTGTGTGTACGAGTGTGAGTGTGTGTGTGTGTGCAGGTGTGTGTGTGTGTGTGTAGGTGTGTGTGTGCAGGTGTGCAGGTGTGTGTGTGTGTGTGCAGGTGTTTGTGTGTGTGTGTGTGTGCAGGTGTGTGTGTGTGTGTGTGCAGGTGTGTGTGTGTGTGTGTGTGTGCAGGTGTGTGTGTGTGTGTGCAGGTGTTTGTGTGTGTGTGTGTGCAGGTGTGTGTGTGTGTGTGCAGGTGTGTGTGCAGGTGTGTGTGTGTGTGTGTGTGCAGGTGTGTGTGTGTGTGTGTGTGCAGGTGTGTGTGTGTGTGCAGGTGTGTGTGCAGGTGTGTGTGTGTGTGTGCAGGTGTGTGTGTGTGTGTGTGTGTGCAGGTGTGCGCACACACACACACACACACACACACAGCCCTGAGCGGGCGGACTGAGCAGACGGGGGGGTACCTGATTCAGGAGCCTCTGTAATGTGCTGACCTCGATCTCTGTGGTGTCAGCGGGGGGATTTGTCCGTATGTCTCTCCCTCTCCTCTGCGCGGTACGAGGCCCTGTAAGAATGATAAATGGACAATCCTGGCTCGTGTCACGCTGGGAGCTGGGCATCTGGCTGCAGATTACCAACGGCCAAAAGCCTGCAACCCCCCGGCAAACCCCCGGCACAGCCCCATTCATCTGAGACTGCTCATTTCATTCCTTAAAGCTGGCGCTTCCATTTGTGTATTTCAACAGTTTTATGTCATATTTAATGATATCTCTTATTACATTACATGGATTACAGTGGATTGCTTGTATTGTTATTTGGCATTTAAATAGCTATTTTTAGATGATTTGTTTTTGAATATTTTATCTATTTTATTTATTTTACGTACGTAATTCAGGTCTCCTTTGGAAATAAGATAAATCTGAATGGGATTTACTTGAATAAATAAAGGTTCATAATAATAATAATCAGGAAGTGGAAAGCTCTTGTTAGTTACAGTAAGGATGGAACAGAAAGATGAACAGATTTCAATGGAAACTCATTCCTGGCTTAAAGTGTTGGTTTGTCTTCCACAGGCAATTCCCCATATGCCAACATGCCATTAATTACAGCATCCTGCTGCAGTCCTGCAGCCAAGCTGAGCTTGTTCACCCTTTGAGGAGTACGTGCGTACCCCATGTTCGTACGTACAGCAGGTTCCTTAGACTGTTTTTTTTCCCCTCTTTAGAATTCCGAGTCAGTGTTCCAGAACTCCACTGCTTTCATTGACATGAGGTGATTGTGACATCAGCATTAGAATGTTGAGCATTCCAACCACACAGTTACTGCAAAAATATGAGCAAAATATAAGGATGTGTGGCTCAGTCAACCTGCCCAGTATAAATATAGGTTAAAATAACTATAATATAATATGTGTGATTAATACTTGCATTATTGTCCTTGTGTTTACTCCAATGCTACTCACACCTTGCAGTGGACTATGGGACTACCCCTCCTGTAATTCATTGTATCTGTCATAAACAGAAAGCACAAAGAATTCTGTCTTCCGTCATTCGGTCATGACTTTGCCAGAGGAATATGAATACACGGGAGAACCATTTTCTTTTCTTTTTTTGAGCGCTATAATGGCTGCAGTTGTGGCGGCACGAGGCTGATGGCTGTGAGAAGGGTGAACAGGGATTTCTGTCACGGTGTTGTATTACGCGGGGTTTAAGATGAATCTTTCCGACTGCGTTGTATATCAAGCCATTTGTTCTTTATCGAGCTGCAGCCACAACTGCATCCAGTGTTCTTTTGGCTTTAAAAATAAATCTGATCAACAAGCCGTCCATTGAAGATGAGACCACAGAATCCAGCTCTGAATGTAGAGTGCAAACCCGTGTTTGTACACGGCAGTTTGGTCATGTTCAGAATGCATGTACACACCTCATGTGGAGCAATGGGCCAGATTGTCACAGGAGGCAGTGTGCGTGTGTGTGCGTGTGTGTGTGTGTGTGTGTGTGTGTGTGTGTGTGTGTGTGAGTTTACTGCACACTGGTGAGCATGTGTGTATGTGCGTGAGAGTGTGTGTGTGGTGTGCATGTGTGTGTATGTGTGAGAGAGTGTGTTTGCGAGAGTGTGTGTGAGTGTGTGTGTGCGTGTGCGTGTGTGTGAGTGTGTGCGTGTGTGCGTGTGAGAGTGTGTGTGAGCGTGTGTGTGTGTGTGTGCGTGTGAGAGTGTGTGTGAGTGTGTGTGTGTGTGTGTGAGAGTGTGTTTGTGAGTGCGTGTGAGAGTGTGTGTGTGAGTGTGTGTGAGAGTGTGTGTGTGTGTGAGTGTGAGAGTGTTTGTGAGAGCGTGTGTGTGCGAGTGTGCGTGTGAGAGAGTGTGTGAGAGTGTGTGTGTGTGTGTGTGTGCGTGTGTGAGAGAGTGTGTGTGTGAGTGTGTGTGTGTGAGCGTGTGTGTGCGTGTGAGAGAGTGTGTGAGAGCGTGTGTGTGTGTGTGTGTGTGTGTGTGCGTGTGTGAGAGAGTGTGTGAGAGTGTGTGTGTGTTCACTGCATGCTGGCGGTTCATCAGGTGATCAGGGTGGGGAGATTACTCACCCTGTCGCAGGTGACAGGGCACTGTGTAAATCTGTCTCCTGCTCGTTTTTGTTGTCGTTGTAATTTTGCTGATGGAGCCAGTCGCCTGATGTCTGGCTATCTGTGCGATCAGGGCAGGCTACTGGGCGGGGAGGGCCTAGCAGGATATATCACATGCAATAAATGGCTGTCTTAACAAGTGTTTTTAGTTTTGTAACAAGTCTTGTATTTGCAGGAAATACTAGATTGTTTTAAGTTACCGTTTGCTTGAGTATGTGAAATTGTCTCACCCCGTTGGAAAATCTTCAAATGAGTCAAACTTTCTCGTCTCATTTTTTGCACCATTCTCTGCAAACTCTAGAGACTCTAGAATCCCAGGCGATCAGCGGTCTCTGAGATACCCAAACCACCTGTCTGCACACCAACAATCATTCCACAGTCAAAGTCACTCAGATCACATCTGTGACCTTTGGTCCAAAGAACTGCTGAACCTCTTGACCATGTCTGTATGCTTTTAGACATTTAGTTACATGGCAACAATCATGCGGCAGCAACATGGGATTTGGTTTCTTTTGGATCCATTAAGAGGGTGAAACTCCTCGAGGACACACGGGCGGAGAGCAGTCGAAGCTAATGGAGACTTCACATGGCGTTCTCTGTGGATCCACGTGTGACGGCGGTCCTCTGACAGTTTGGTGGCAGCGCCTCTGATGCGGCTGAATGAACAAGAACCGCCTCTATGTCTCTGAGTGTGGGAGGAAACCCACCGTGAACTCCTTATGAGCCAACAGTGCAAACCACTACACCACTGTGCCGCCCAAGGGAAATGTCAATCCCTGATCCCCTGTCTTGGCCAGCTCAGTCACTGCTGGACGGACAGAGAGACAGAGAGACAGAGAGACAGAGAGACAGAGAGACACTGACACTGACACTGACACCGACACTGACAGAGGGGGCGACGTGGCTCAGGCAGTAAGAGCAGTCGTCTGGCAGTCGGAGGGTTGCCGGTTCGATCCCCCGCCCGGGCTGTGTCAAAGTGTCCCTGAGAAAGACACCTAACCCCCAAATGCTCCTGACGAGCTGGTCGGTGCCTTGCATGGCAGCCAATCGCCGTCGGTGTGTGAGTGTGTGTATGAATGGGTGAATGGAGAAGCATCAATTGTACAGCGCTTTGGATAAAGGCGCTATATAAATGCCTGCCATTTACCATCTGAAATGTGCTTTTTTTTCCACCTATTTGGTTGCCACGTGTACCATCTATCTATACCAATCACTCATATTATCTAGGATGCACTGCATACATACGACCACGTCCCCCAGCAGCAGGAATGGACCTAACGATCTGGAGTCGAATCGTCTCCAACCGCGACTGTGAGTCCGCGGCGATCGGGGCTGTTGTTGTATGTGGCGAGCCTCCCCCCGCTGAGTCCTCCCCCCTGGCGAGCCAATTATGCCGCTCCACGTGACAAACTCGGTGTGCAACTGAACTGCGACAGCAAGCTTTGCTGCATCTTAGCCTTGCTCCAACAAGGCTCTGCGAAACCATCTTAAGCTGGGAGCTGGTCTGAGCTGGTCTGAACTGGTCTGGGCTGGTCTGAGCTGGTCTGAACTGATCAAATAGCTAAACCATCTTGAGCTGCGAGCTGGTCTGAACTGGTCTGAACTTTTCAACCAGCTACCAGCCATTTCAAAACATAGCTTGAGTGTTTTTTTGTTTTTTTGCAGCATGGCATGGATAATATTGTAATAAGATTGAGGTACTACTGACTCATTTTACAAAACAATGGTAAAAGTAGTGATGTCAGGAATGATACTGAAGTGTGTGTCGAGTACGCACGTCAGTTTTCACTGAAGCCCCACTCCAAGGCTTGTATAGTTTTCTGAAAATCACATGACAGACGAGGCCTCATTTTGTGAAGAACCACATGATCGGTTTGGTTTGAGCAAAGAGCTTTGCTCTCTGGTTTGAGTGTCGAGTTTGTCGAGCGGTCGTTCAGTGCCGAGAGCGTCCCCAGTTTCACAAACACTTCTACTTTTACCATTATATATTTTACATATTTTATTACTTAGAGTAAATACATCAGTAAACATATATTAGCCTGATGATAATGATAAGTGTACGTTCGATGTATATCATAAAGCAGTAAAGTGAGAATACCTATTGGTTACACCACACTTTTCTACGACTTGTCAGTAATGTTTCTGGCAGGTGAATTAAACTTTTTCGCCTCTTTTTTACCAGCAGGGGTCAATAATGTGTACTGTGTTGAATGAGGCCTTGAGTAATGAACGTATTTCTGAACCCCTGCGACGTGATCATATCCTGTCGGGACTTCCAAAACCATATTGCTGAACATTTTCACACTGGTTTTAAAATGGACAGGCCTAATCATCAACACACATTTTCTACCTTTTCATTCTCTCCTGTCCTTCCTGATTGCTGGCTGGTGGTGGTTCAGTCTACCATTTTATACTCTAAGGTCACTGGGAGGACGCCATTTTTTAAGCAGTCAGGTGACCAGGAGGAGGCCATTTTGTGAGCAGTCAGGTGACTGGGGACAGTGTATAAGAAGGCCTGTTTTTTGGGCGCCTCGCCCCAGTTTTTGGCAGAGACTCAGTTTGGACTCACATTGGATCTGCTGTTTGGCAAACGCTTTTGGGATCGACAGGCTTTGAAGAGTTGGCCTGGTGTCCTCTGACTGCCTTTGTTCCGTTTCTCTTTTTGATGATTCCAACCTGGAAGAACAACCTGCATCTGAACCTCTGAAGAGTCCTCCACAGAGGGAAGCTGGATCTGGTGGGACTCCAGGCCTGAGCTGGCCCTCGACCCCAGGGGTATGGGCACTGACCACCTAGCCAGGTCCTGTCTTTGATTTCCACCTGCATGCAGACATCGGACACACAAACGCCCTTCGTTAGGGAAGAGTTTTGGTTCATTTCGGGCTCGATGGCAGTGGAGTACTGCCGATCCCCCTTCTTACAGAGGTCTACATAACTCATTCACGTGTCATGACGCCCAGCTTTAGATTATTACTAATATCACAACATTGCAATGTATGAAATTATTCATGAGGCCATCTGCGCAGAATATCATGGTAATGTTATACGGTCATTGCAGGTGTCCTAATGAAAGTAATATCTGTACTGATGGTTGTACATGAACTGCACATTAACCTCCTAAGACCCGTACTCTTTTTTTGGTGTGCATTTTTAATTTCTCTTTGCTATTTGGGCTTATTGGGACCTGATAAGTATAAAAACTAAGCATCATCTTTTGACATGATGTAGTTTTTGAGAAAAATGATGTCCACATATGTGGACTCTCGGTCTTAAGAATGAAGTATTATGGTTGTACAGCCCAAAATGTGGAGTCCACGCATGTGTACGCCAGGTCTTAGGAGGTTAAGGCTGCGTGATCCTCACAGTGCATGTAGCAGGACAGCGCTGTCTCTCGCTCATGTTAACGGGCCTGATGGACGATATCTTCTCCGCACACTTTTTGAACTGGATTTGAACTTGAATTGATGAGTCTGCGCACGTTGAAGAAGCCATTTTTAATTTGTTCCCAGTATCTGCAAATCACCGGTGGAGGGTCGGAGAGAGGCAGCACTTGACGTTTGAGAGGGAGAAGAAAATGAACCCGGTCTCTTCATTTGTGTGCCCGTCATTACCATATTAATTCATGCTTGAAAAGGTTTTCTGTTCAGTTCCTGCTCAGTTTCGCCCTGGCTTGATCGGCTAGACCCACTGGGCCATGCTGGTTGATCAGGTCATAACATTACATTACATTACATTATTGGCATTTGGCAGACGCTCTTATCCAGAGCGACGTACAACAAAGTGCATACCCATAACCAGGGCTAAGTGCGCTGAAAGACCCTAGAGGGAAGTACAATTTCAACTGCTACCTGTACAACAAAGATAAGGACCAGGGCCTATTTTATTTTATTTTTTATTTTTTTAAATCAACAAATAAACAAACAAAGCAAAAGTGACCAAACTTAACTATCCAAACACTGCTTACCTAGCCAACTAAAAATACCAAAACACAAAGTAAATCACAAAGACAACACTTAAGGTTCACAGGGAGGTAGGGAGGGATGGGGAGAGGTGCTGCTTGAAGAGGTGCGTCTTCAGTTTGCACTTGAAGGTGGGGAGAGATTCTACAGCTTTGACGAGCATATGACCAGCGTGAGGAGCGTATGACCAGTGTATGACCAGCGTATGACCAGCGTATGACCAGCGTATGACCAGCGTATGACCAGGGTGACCAGCTCCATGCTCACGCTGGCAGAGCTGGATCGCCCCCCACCCTGGAGCCTCCACTGCAAATCGCCATTAATTTGCTAATTATGTCTTGTTGAATATTTGATGTGTATTAATCTGGGTATTGTTCTGCTTGAATGTGTTCATCGGCGGAGCGGGGATAGAGACCACACTGACTCACACACACAGCGGAGCGGGGATGGAGACCACGCTGACTCACACACACAGCGGAGCGGGGATGGAGACCACGCTGACTCACACAGCGGAGCGGGGATAGAGACCACGCTGACTCACACAGCGGAGCGGGGATGGAGACCACGCTGACTCACACACACAGCGGAGCGGGGATGGAGACCACGCTGACTCACACAGCGGAGCGGGGATGGAGGCCACGCTGACTCACACACACAGGGGAGCGGGAGACCACGCTGACTCACACACACAGCGGAGCGGGGATGGAGACCACGCTGACTCACACAGCGGAGCGGGGATAGAGACCACTCTGACTCACACACACAGCGGAGCGGGGATGGAGACCACGCTGACTCACACAGCGGAGCGGGGATAGAGACCACTCTGACTCACACACACAGCGGAGCGGGGATGGAGACCACGCTGACTCACACACACAGCGGGGATAGAGACCACGCTGACTCACACACACAGCGGAGCGGGAAACCACGCTGACTCACACACACAGCGGGGATAGAGACCACGCTGACTCACACACACATAGCGGAGCGGGAGACCACGCTGACTCACACACACAGCGGAGCGGGGATGGAGACCACGCTGACTCACACACACAGCGGAGCGGGAGACCACGCTGACTCACACACACAGCGGAGCGGGGATGGAGACCACGCTGACTCACACAGCGGAGCGGGGATAGAGACCACTCTGACTCACACACACAGCGGAGCGGGGATGGAGACCACGCTGACTCACACACACAGCGGAGCGGGGATAGAGACCACGCTGACTCACACACACAGCGGAGCGGGGATAGAGACCACTCTGACTCACACACACAGCGGAGCGGGGATAGAGACCACTCTGACTCACACAGCGGAGCGGGGATTGAGACCACGCTGACTCACACACACAGCGGAGCGGGGATAGAGACCACTCTGACTCACACAGCGGAGCGGGGATGGAGACCACTCTGACTCACACACACAGCGGAGCGGGGATGGAGACCACGCTGACTCACACACACAGCGGAGCGGGGATAGAGACCACGCTGACTCACACAGCGGAGCGGGGATAGAGACCACGCTGACTCACACACACAGCGGAGCGGGGATAGAGACCACTCTGACTCACACACACAGCGGAGCGGGGATGGAGACCACTCTGACTCACACACACAGCGGAGCGGGGATAGAGACCACGCTGACTCACACAGCGGAGCGGGGATTGAGACCACGCTGACTCACACACACAGCGGAGCGGGGATAGAGACCACTCTGACTCACACACACAGCGGAGTGGGGATAGAGACCACGCTGACTCACTCACACAGCGGAGCGGGGATAGAGACCACGCTGACTCACACACACAGCGGAGCGGGGATAGAGACCACGCTGACTCACACACACAGCGGAGCGGGGATAGAGACCACTCTGACTCACACAGCGGAGCGGGGATAGAGACCACTCTGACTCACACACACAGCGGAGCGGGGATAGAGACCACTCTGACTCACACACACAGCGGAGCGGGGATGGAGACCACGCTGACTCACACACACAGCGGAGCGGGGATAGAGACCACGCTGACTCACACAGCGGAGCGGGGATAGAGACCACGCTGACTCACACAGCGGAGCGGGGATAGAGACCACGCTGACTCACACAGCGGAGCGGGGATTGAGACCACGCTGACTCACACACACAGCGGAGCGGGGATAGAGACCACACTGACTCACACACACAGCGGAGTGGGGATAGAGACCACGCTGACTCACTCACACAGCGGAGCGGGGATAGAGACCACGCTGACTCACACACACAGCGGAGCGGGGATAGAGACCACGCTGACTCACACACACAGCGGAGCGGGGATAGAGACCACACTGACTCACACACACGCTGACTCACACAGCGGAGCGGGGATGGAGACCACGCTGACTCACACACACAGCGGAGCGGGGATAGAGACCACGCTGACTCACACAGCGGAGCGGGGATGGAGACCACGCTGACTCACTCACACAGTGGAGCGGAGCGGGGATAGAGGCCACGCTGACTCACACACACAGTGGAGCGGGGATAGAGACCACGCTGACTCACACACACAGCGGAGCGGAGCGGGGATAGAGACCACGCTGACTCACACAGTGGAGCGGGGATAGAGACCACGCTGACTCACACAGCGGAGCGGGGATGGAGACCACGCTGACTCACACAGCGGAGCGGAGCGGGGATGGAGACCACGCTGACTCACACAGCGGAGCGGAGCGGGGATGGAGACCACGCTGACTCACTCACACAGCGGAGCGGGGATAGAGACCACGCTGACTCACACATACAGCGGAGCGGGGATAGAGACCACGCTGACTCACACACACAGAGGAGCGGGGATAGAGACCACTCTGACTCACACACACAGCGGAGCGGGGATAGAGACCACGCTGACTCACACACACAGCGGAGCGGGGATGGAGACCACGCTGACTCACACAGCGGAGCGGAGCGGGGATAGAGACCACTCTGACTCACACACACAGCGGAGCGGGGATAGAGACCACGCTGACTCACACAGCGGAGCGGGGATGGAGACCACGCTGACTCACACACACAGCGGAGCGGGGATAGAGACCACGCTGACTCACACACACAGAGGAGCGGGGATAGAGACCACTCTGACTCACACACACAGCGGAGCGGGGATAGAGACCACGCTGACTCACACACACAGCGGAGCGGGGATGGAGACCACGCTGACTCACACAGCGGAGCGGGGATGGAGACCACGCTGACTCACACACACAGCGGAGCGGGGATGGAGACCACTCTGACTCACACAGCGGAGCGGGGATAGAGACCACGCTGACTCACACACACAGCGGAGCGGAGCGGGGATAGAGACCACACTGACTCACACAGCGGAGCGGGGATAGAGACCACGCTGACTCACACACACAGCGGAGCGGGGATAGAGACCACGCTGACTCACACACACAGCGGGGATAGAGACCACGCTGACTCACACACACAGCGGAGCGGGGATGGAGACCACACTGACTCACACAGCGGAGCGGGGATAGAGACCACGCTGACTCACACACACAGCGGAGCGGGGATAGAGACCACGCTGACTCACACAGCGGAGCGGGGATAGAGACCACTCTGACTCACACAGAGGAGCGGGGATGGAGACCACGCTGACTCACACAGCGGAGCGGGGATGGAGACCACGCTGACTCACACACACAGCGGAGCGGGGATGGAGACCACTCTGACTCACACACACAGCGGAGCGGGGATGGAGACCACTCTGACTCACACAGCGGAGCGGGGATTGAGACCACACTGACTCACACACACAGCGGAGCGGGGATAGAGACCACTCTGACTCACACAGCGGAGCGGGGATTGAGACCACACTGACTCACACACACAGCGGAGCGGGGATGGAGACCACGCTGTCTCACACACACAGCGGAGCGGGGATGGAGACCACGCTGACTCACACACACAGTGGAGCGGGGATAGAGACCACTCTGACTCACACAGCGGAGCGGGGATGGAGACCACACTGACTCACACACACAGCGGAGCGGGGATGGAGACCACTCTGACTCACACACACAGCGGAGCGGGGATGGAGACCACTCTGACTCACACAGTGGAGCGGGGATGGAGACCACTCTGACTCACACAGCGGAGCGGGGATGGAGACCACGCTGACTCACACACAGCGGGGATTGAGACCACGCTGTCTCACACAGAGGAGCGGGGATAGAGACCACGCTGTCTCACACAGAGGAGCGGGGATAGAGACCACGCTGACTCACACAGAGGAGCGGGGATGGAGACCACTCTGACTCACACAGCGGAGCGGGGATAGAGACCACGCTGACTCACACACACAGCGGAGCGGGGATAGAGACCACGCTGACTCACACACACAGCGGAGCGGGGATGGAGACCACGCTGACTCACACAGCGGAGCGGGGATAGAGACCACACTGACTCACACACACAGCGGAGCGGGGATAGAGACCACGCTGACTCACACAGCGGAGCGGGGATAGAGACCACTCTGACTCACACAGAGGAGCGGGGATGGAGACCACGCTGACTCACACAGCGGAGCGGGGATGGAGACCACGCTGACTCACACACACAGCGGAGCGGGGATGGAGACCACTCTGACTCACACACACAGCGGAGCGGGGATGGAGACCACTCTGACTCACACAGCGGAGCGGGGATTGAGACCACACTGACTCACACACACAGCGGAGCGGGGATAGAGACCACTCTGACTCACACAGCGGAGCGGGGATTGAGACCACGCTGACTCACACACACAGCGGAGCGGGGATGGAGACCACGCTGTCTCACACACACAGCGGAGCGGGGATGGAGACCACGCTGTCTCACACACACAGCGGAGCGGGGATAGAGACCACGCTGACTCACACACACAGTGGAGCGGGGATAGAGACCACTCTGACTCACACAGCGGAGCGGGGATGGAGACCACTCTGACTCACACAGCGGAGCGGGGATTGAGACCACACTGACTCACACACACAGCGGAGCGGGGATGGAGACCACTCTGACTCACACACACAGCGGAGCGGGGATGGAGACCACTCTGACTCACACAGTGGAGCGGGGATGGAGACCACTCTGACTCACACAGCGGAGCGGGGATGGAGACCACGCTGACTCACACACAGCGGGGATTGAGACCACGCTGTCTCACACAGAGGAGCGGGGATAGAGACCACGCTGACTCACACACACAGCGGAGCGGGGATGGAGACCACGCTGACACACACAGCGGAGCGGGGATGGAGACCACTCTGACTCACACAGCGGAGCGGGGATGGAGACCACGCTGACTCACACACACAGCGGAGCGGGGATCGCTGTTCACTCGTACGGGCGCAGTGGCAGCAGCGATGGGGACAGGGGGCAGTTCTTTCTGGCTTCAGCGCCTTTTTTCTTTTCGAAAGATTAAAGTGAAATGTTTAATTTAGCGTTACATCCCCGGGCGGATGAAAATGGACGGAGGGGCTGTGCGGGCGCTGATTAATCTGGGGGTGAGTCACACATCGCTCTTTAGCGATGATCCCGTAATGGGGGTCAGAAACGGCCTGCCAGAGACTGAGTCTCGCGCCTTTCATCATTGAAGTTGAAGTATGAGACGGCCTTTTCCTCAGATCTGAATCGAGTGTCAGGCTTCCTCCAGTGACAGAATGACTAGATCCCTCTTATGCTCTCAGAAACAAAGGTACGGGGGTCATTTCTGGCTTGTAACAGTCAAGAGAACAATAGCAGCAATGAACACGCTCAAACCACAACACTGTTTATCCCTCCCCCTTCTTTGTAAGCATGCTGATGGCCTGTAGCGTAGTGGTTAAGGTAAATGACTGGGACACGCAAGGTCGGTGGTTCTAATCCCGGTGTAGCCACAATAAGATCCGCTCAGCTGTTGGGCCCTTGAGCAGGGCCCTTGAGCGGGGCCCTTGAGCGGGGCCCTTGAGCGGGGCCCTTGAGCGGGGCCCTTGAGCGGGGCCGTTGAGCAAGGCCCTTGAGCAAGGCCCTTGAGCAAGGCCCTTGAGCCTGCATTGCTCTAGGGGAGGATTGTCTCCTGCTTAGTCTAATCAACTGTATTAGATGAGAGCGTCTGCCAAATGGCAATAATGTAAAAATGTAGTGTAATGATGTTGAAATGCCATTGGCTGTGCCAATTATAACCAATTTTCAATCAATGAGCTTGAATCATTGTACAGCTATACGATCTTTTGGTTCAGAGTGCCGGCCTGTCAACTGCATATTTTGGCACCTGAATTTAAGGACTATTAACACAGGCAACATGTCAGTGAGCCTTTTTCAATGATGGGAAGGGATTTACAATGTCTTCTACCAATGTTGTAACACAAAAATCTTTCCTAATGTACCTTTTGAGGAACGATTATTATTTGAGGTATATTTTCCAAATATACCCAGAAGATACATGTACTATTTGGAAACTAATCAGTCCATTCTACAAGCAAAAAAAAGGTACAAATTAATTTTGTTTTGCTGTGTTGGAGTACATTGTTATGTTCCTGTAGTCTATCTCCCCCAGTGGTAAGTGTTTACACCCTTTTAGGTACACTTGTTTTCTGCACCTTCGTTGAGTGTATTATACGAAGGCTTTTTCCGCAGCGTATCTCACACTGTTGTATTAGCGGAGTTTGGGGGGTAAAAGTCTGTTCTTCGGCCGCCCGGCCCGCTGAGGAACAGAGTCACGCCGCAGTGCAGTGGGGCAGTAGTGCAGTGGGGCAGCAGTGCAGTGGGGCAGCAGTGCAGTGGGGCAGTAGTGCAGTGGGGCAGCAGTGCAGTGGGGCAGCAGTGCAGTGGGGCAGTAGTGCAGTGGGGCAGTAGTGCAGTGGGGCAGCAGTGCAGTGGGGCAGCAGTGCAGTGGGGCAGTAGTGCAGTGGGGCAGCAGTGCAGTGGGGCAGTAGTGCAGTGGGGCAGCAGTGCAGTGGGGCAGTAGTGCAGTGGGGCAGCAGTGCAGTGGGGCAGCGGGGCAGTGGGGCAGTGGTGCAGTGGGGCAGTGGGGCAGTGGGGCAGTGGTGCAGTGGGGCAGTGGGGCAGTAGTGCAGTGGGGCAGCAGTGCAGTGGGGCAGTGGGGCAGTGGGGCAGTGGGGCGGCGGTGCAGCGGTGCAGTGGTGCAGTGGGGCCGCAGTGTTCCCGTTGGCAGCTGAAGGAGCTTTTATTTGGGGAGCCTCCCCTGCACCCGATGCTGTGTGTCACACCTTTATGGCAGCTTCCGGGCGTGTGACTGCATTCCCCCGGGGTTTTCCTGCCATTGTCCCAGCTCTCCCCGGCCTGTGTGACGCCCCATCACGAGCCAGCCAGCTTTACAGATACTGCTGTTTGTTCTGCCGGGAGGTTGCCGGGAGGTTGCCGGGAGGTTGCCGGGAGAAGTTGCATTATGGTCTGGGGTCAGAGTCCCTGTGATGGACATGTGACCTGTCCAGGGTGTATTCCTGCCTCTCACCCTGTGTCAGCTCACCCCTCAACCCCTGCCCTCCCCCCCCCCCCCCAAAAGAAAAACAATATGAAATATGTTAAATATGCACAGGGTGGCCTGTCGTGTAGTTAAGGTAAATGACTGGGCCCGGCAAGGTTGTTGGTTTGATCCCCGGTGTAGCCACAATAAGATCCACACAGCCGGCCCTTAACCCGGCGTTGCTCCAGGGGAGGATTGTCTCCTGCTTAGTCTAATCAACTGTACGTCGCTTTGGATAAGAGCGTCTGCCAAATGCCAATAATATAATGTAATATAAAACAAGATTTGTTAAAAAAAAATAAAAAATAAAAAAAATAAAAAAAATTTAAGATTCAAAAAAACTCTTGGTTAAAGTATGAGGGGAAAAAGAAAGTTGCCAGGGTGCCAAAAAGTAGGAGGTCAGTAACAGGAGATGGTGCTCATTGAGGATGGTCTACTCTATCGCTTGATAATGAATAAAAGACACTCCTCTCTGGGATAGATGTTAAAAATGCCTTTCCTAATGCAGCACCAACCACTGTGCGCCTTGAGTCTTTTTTTCATCGTCGAGTTATCGTATGATTTCGAGACGTGGACTAGAATTGGCGGAATGGCTCTTTTTGGGTGAAACGCTGAACGAGAATAGTCTGATTTCAGCAGGTGCAGTTTAAACGGCTCGACTTGTGGCCTCGAATGTTCACAGCGTAGCGTTCCAGTCCCGGCTCCTTGTTAACGATCAGAGTAATCGTATTTATTATTCCTACGACTGCTCGGGTGAATTATTGCCTTTTCGAAAGATCAGAGTAATCATATTCCTTATTACGCCGGCTCTGGTGAAGCCTGAAATTAATAAATTCAATATTTTTTATCCAGTCTGTGCTCGACACGCATTCAGCAGGATTCCGTAAACAGAGTTCTACCCCTTCTGTGTTCGTCATAACTGGCTCATTACTGGCCAATTCTGTCACCAGTAAACACCGTTCAGAGTGTCATTGTGCTCTTGAAGTGTCTCAATAAATACAAAGGCGTCGGAATGAAGGCGCGCAGCGCGGCAGCGGCAGAGAGGGCTTAACGAGCGGGAACCTATCGCCGTGGAGACGCTGTCGGAGGCATTTTGAATGTAACGGCGATGTGTGTTCATCTCCCCCTCCGCCTCGGCGTGTGCGTGGTGAGACGGTGGTAATGAGTCACCATGACGTCACCCAGGTGGGTGTCTCACTGTGGTGGGCGGTGAGACGCCCCCTCTTCACTGTAAAGTTGTCTTATCATTGTGGCGAGGCACTCAAATTCATATTCAGAAATGTAAAGCGGTATTATTACTTGAATCGATCGTACCGTTGTCAGAAAAAGGCGCTTGATGATGATGACTAATTGTTTGCACATATGATTGCTCCACATGGATAGCACAAATCTCATTTTCTGTGAAAAGGATCTGTCAATCACAGCTGTGTAAATTTAGCAAGTTTTTTTATTTATTTAAACCTCCAGGAGCGTCTCGCTGATGTTGGCTAGCACACCTGGGATAACCTGTGTTTATTTCACAGAACCTTCACATCCATCCTCCGTCCAGTTCTAAAGTGCACAGGGTGGGCATTGAACCCCCTGCTTGTGTCAGTGTCCCTGAGCAAGACACCTAACCCCCAAATGCTCCTGATGAGCTGGTCGGCGCCTTGCATGGCATCCTATCACTGTGTGTGTGTGTGCGTGTGCGTGTGCGTGCGTGCATCATTAATTGTAAAGTGCTTCGGATAAAAGTGCTATATAAATGCAGTCCATTTAGCGTTTACCTTTCATCCATCCATTTTCTGGCAACGGGACGCTGTTAAAATGTGTTTATGCTTTTATATATTCATTTTCCGCCTTTTGGTCTGATATGCAGAAGTAATGAGATATCATAAATGTCAGCAAATTAGCATTTCAATCAGTCAGGGGGAAAATGTGATTTAATAAACTTGGGTTAACGATACGGTGAAGGAGGGCCTCCAGGGGACCCAGCCTGGTGTGACATCACAGGCAAGCTCTGTCTGTGTCTGTGGTAAAAATGGTAAATGGTCGCCATTTATATAGCGCCTTTATCCAAAGCGCTGTACAATTGTTGCTTCTCATTCACCCATTCATACACACACTCACACACCGACGGCGATTGGCTGCCATGCAAGGCCCTGACCAGCTCATCAGGAGTATTTGGGGGTTATTAGGTGTCTTGCTCAGGGACACTTCGACACAGCCCGGGCGGGGGATCGAACCGGCAACCCTCCGACTGCCAGACGACTGCTCTTACTGCCTGAGCCATGTCACCCCCTCTGTGTGTCTCTCTGTCTCTCTGTCTCTCTGTCTCTCTGTCTTCAGTGGCCTTCCCAGTCACCGGATCTGAATACAATGGAACACTTGGGATTTGGTAGAACGGGAGATTTTGCGGCATGAATGCGTAGCTGACAAATCTGCAGAAAGTTTGTGATGTAATCATGTCAACATGGAACAAATAAATGTTTTCAGTATCTTGTGGAATCCAGGGCACGAAGAATTGAGGCTGTTTTTTTAGAGACTACCCAGTATTCATCTCGTGGTCCTCATAAAGTGCTCAGTCTTCAATTTAATCTTACCTCCAGTGTTTACCTGATGGTATTGCAATTTATTTAAGCCTCTGGTGCCGAAAGGTTTCCCATTGAGGTCCATTCAAAACTTCAACTCTATCCTGGTGAAATTAGACCATTTTGGCCAGAAACTTGCCAAACTTTCTTCACACTAAGCTCATTGTTCTCCAGGGGACCAATTGTTTTTTATTTCTGCCTTGCAGAAGAATATCTACGATAAAACATTTTTTTTTATTTTTTATTTTTTTATTCATTTTCATTCCTTTTCATGTAGGTGCCAGGTGTAACATGTTCTGGTGCCAGGAAGCCCTGAAGTCCAACATGGCCGCCTCGGGGAACTGGCTTCACGCCCCGGACAGCAGCTCCCGCGGGAGTCCGTGGAGCAGGTAAGCGGAAGCGGTCTCCAGGTCTGGTGCATCTCCCGGCCCTCGAGCGGGCCCCTGCAGGCTTGCCATCCCCAGCAGCTGGCAGCTCCTCAAGCTGCCACGCAGTTGGTGTCTGTTGGATTCAGGTGGATCGGGATCCAGACTTCATGGCTGAAATGTGTCATTTCGCAGTATACTCGTTGTAAAATATAAATTTGCCCCATGGGCAAAATCTATATGGTATTATACCCGCAAGGCGTTCGGGCAGCAGATCGGCCAAATGCTGATTAGTTGAATTTAGTGTTCTGCGGCGAAGATAATGTTCTGTGACTTGGCTTTGCACTCGGTGTCCAGCGTTGCTGTTGGATCGGGTCTGGGGCCAGCGCCCCACGTCCTGCAGATGGCCAGTCCTCCAGGAGAGGACGAGGCGGAGGGTTAATGCGGTCATCGCAGCGCGAGGAGAGAGGGGGGCGGGTTCGGCCTCGTGCTGGCGTCGCCCGGCGGCGGGGAGCTGGGGCCATTTTGAACCCTTTAACGAGCGACATCACTCATTATGTGATGAGAAGGTTCTCCATTGCTGGGGCAATCACAACTAGTAACGCAGTGGAGTTCTAGAACACTGGTGTGGAATTCTGAAGAAAGAAAAAAATCCCCCCCCCAAAACGGTTACATTTGGTATGTAATGGTGTGTCGATGGCTTGCCATTTTGGAATGACAAAATATAAAGTATGCAACCAAAAAGAAAAAGAATTATTATATATATTTATTCCAAATATATTTAATTTTGTCATTCCAAAATGCCATTTTATATATATATATATATATGTAGTACAGCCACAACTTGTAACGATGATTTCCTCCCGGAGAAAAGGACAAAGTGACTAAATCTGTAATGTTGTAATTTCTTGTGAAATGATGTCTGTTATTCTGAAAACAATAATCAAAGGCAGAGATGTTTGAGAGCATTATTATTTTTGATTTGTGGAATCTGACAAGACCACAAATGGGGTAGAGCAAGAAATAAACAAAATAATTGAAATGTTTTCAGAGGATTATTTGTGTAGTTCAAAATTTAGAAACCACTCACTTCACAGAAAACCACGGGTGCACAACAAGGGCTGATCTATTTCAGGATTTTTTACCCCAACTTTTGGTCTTAATTATTTAATTGACTCAATCATATCTTATCTGACAGGTGTACCAGTACCAGCTGCAGCTGCAGACTGAGAGTGTATCCTAATGATTTCACTGTGCTCAAGCACAGGCTTGAACCAGGGCAATTTATAGAGCTGTCAGTAAAATGAAAACAAGGCAATTGGTTGGAACAAAAACCTGTACACGGAGCGGCCCTCCAGGATCAGAGTTGTGCACCCCTGCAGAACCTAACCCCTAACCCCAACCCCCAACCCCTGCCCCCTGCCCCCAACCCCCTGACCCCTGACCCAAACTGTGCCAAGAGCAGACCGATATAGGACTGGGGTGCAAATATCAATCACTCAATCAAAATCAAGCTCAAATCTTTACAAAAAAAATATATATCCTTTCCTCTGCTCCTCTCCTTCCTCCAACCACCTGTATGAGGGAGTGAACATGGTGGAGTGAACGTGGTGGAGTGAACGTGGTGGAGTGAACGTGGTGGAGTGAACATGGTGGAGTGAACGTGGTGGAGTGAACGTGGTGGAGTGAACGTGGGGACATATTCATCCGCAGCATTAATGTCCCGGGTGAAGGCACCGCCTCGCTGGCCTTTTAAACGCAGTAATGTCCCACCGGGGATCCAGCCTTCATGGCTGCTCATTAACGGACTTCACATTGTGTTGTAAAGCTGACTCTCTGAGCGTCTTCCTCTTCAGTGTGAAAGTCACCTTGAGGATTTACTGGGGCCGAACCGGAAAGCACCAGCCAGTCCATCCTCCTGCTGATTGGTTGACTGTTTGCGTTTGCGGTTGTCTTGAAATCACAACAAAATAATATGCAGTATTTTGTGTTGGTCATTGTAACATCGTGCGTGTGTGGGGGGTTGTGTGGGGGGGGGCGGGGGGGTTGTGTTGGTGTGTGGGGGGGGGTTGGGGGGGGTGTGTAGGGGGGGGTTGTGTTGGTGTGTGGGGGGGGTTGTGGAGGGGGGGTTGTGTGGGGGCGGGCGGGGGGGTTGTGTTGGTGTGTGGGGGGGGCGGGGGGGTTGTGTCGGTGTGTGGGGGGGGTTGTGGAGGGTGGGTTGGGGGGGGGGGTCAGTTGTAGGTTAATTCTCAGTGATGGATGAAGGGCTCAGCTGAAGACGACGCCATTAGGGCAGATTTAATGCATATGATCAAAAGGATAAATGAAGCTTCATTTGCATTTTCACCTGAGAAATCAATCCTCAACTCTGTGGCGGGACGCCTCAGCTGTGTCATCTGCCAGCGGATTGGTCGGATAGGTGACACGAGGCGCGACTCGACGTCTGCTTGGTGATGAGTGATGCCACTGCACGTCGTCCTGTTGAGTCATCTGGAGTCGGAGGGGTCATCTGGAGTCGGAGGGGTCATCTGGAGTCGGAGGGGTCATCTGGAGTCGGAGGGGTCATCTGGAGTCGGAGGGGTCATCTGGAGTCGGAGGAGTCATCTGGAGTCGGAGGGGTCATCTGGAGTCGGAGGAGTTCTGTGTTGTTTTCTTGGGAAAACTGACTTAAGGCTGTAGTCCCACAATTGGTTTGAAAAAAAGCTCTCTCAGTACTTGCTCATTTGTAAATATTTGCCTTATCAGGCAGGGCTTTTGGTCTAATCGGATGTTTGAACAAGGAAGTTTATTTAGGGATACTTGATAACTGGGTCCAATATGTAATTGTTTAGGATTCTAAACTTTACTAAGCTTGTCTGCTGCATTGGAACCAATTAAATTCTCTCAGACAAAGGGCTACAAAAACTGGCTGAATTGCACCAGGTAGGATCAGTCAAGCACAGAAAAGTATTTGAATCCAAAACTATAAAAAAAAACCAAAAACAGGTCTGCTGTTGAGTTAATAAACAGTTTGATCCATGCTCCCAACACAGAGCACATGAGAAATGTGCTGCTATCCTGACCCCAGCTGGAAAAACAACAGGCTCTGCAGGTCATCCTGGGATACCGCTTGGGAAATGGTTTATGTTTGTCTTTGTGCCGTGTTTGTTTTCCCAAATTTGGCTTACAAATAAAAGCAGGCATTCATCTTTTATTCATTTAACCTACTTATTTTAATGAGTTCCTTCAGGTGACTGCTGAACTTGCCAGAGCGTATTTATGCGAGACAATTAATGGTACGAACACTTCAGATTCAGCAGAATTTTTTTATGTAATGTAAAGTTCAGTCAAGGTCACATGGGTGAATGCTGAGCGCCTCTGTGTGTACACGACTCGCTGTGTAAATGACCGGATGTATGACACGCATCTGAACCAGGGCAGTAGAATGGATTTGGCTCAGTAATGACATCGGTATGGGTTGTCGTATCGATAACCGGCACGGGCTGACGCAAAAGCAGCTTCTGGGTGATTACTTCTCTGCCAGAATCCGGCAAAATCCCCTGAATGCTGCATTATCTCACTCAAGGGTAAAAAAACACCCCCCCAAAAAACTGTTTAACGACTTAACAGCTTGTCTGTTGTGTCCTGGGTCCCCATTGGCTGCTTAAGAAATGTCGTTCTGCGGCATCGACGTGAAAAGAATGACCAAATCCACAAGGTGCCGCCCGCTTTTATTTTGAAGGAATAAAAATCATCCTAAACTGCGAAACTTTGCCTTCCGCAAAGTATCCGAGAGCGTTGATATCCAATTTTATTATGATATCTTGTATTAATATCCCTGTAGTCTCTCTGAAATCATCTTGTGTTAAATAAACAGGTGGAATGTGTGGGATCCTTCACTGTCAGAGATCTTTAGCGGTTTGTGAGGAGTCACTGTGGAGTATGGCAGGGGAGAAGATCGGGTGGGCGTATTGAGGTTGCTTGGCAACAGAAAGCTTGTTTTTCAATGAACTTGTGTTCCGTTGGCAGTTTGGTTTTATTTGCAGCCAGCCTAGCGTGGGCAAAAATTAAAATGCATTTAATTCAGAGGCAGGCGTGTCTCCATTCACCCTCTCGCTGGAACAGAATCGTTTCTCTGAAAGATGTGGCGTCAATTGGCTAATTGGATAATTCGACAACGAATGTTTGAACCCAGAACATGTAGCCGAGGGACTACAGATCTAAATCAGCTGCCCTGGCTGACTCTGTGTAACTTTTACAGAAATGGCTGTCAAATAAACAAATGCATTCATTTCAGTTAAACTTCAACGTGTGTGAAGGTGTCCATAAGCATGGAGTCAGTCATCATGTCGAAATGGCTCTGTGCAATATCGTCCTCCTCAGTTTGGGCAACACTCGTGTCCCTCCAGAGGAGAGAACCAGGTACCCTTGAGTCTGGACCGTCCCGTGCCCATTCTGCGGGACAACGTAACAGACCTGGGTCAAGTACAAAATAGATTTTGATTTACATACTTTCCTGTTCTCTGTGTGGTCTCGGCTGGTGCAATTTAGCCAACCAAGAAGACCAGAAGGCAGGCCTTGCACTTTTTGAGAGTGTTTCACAAGTTCCAATCCACCAGACAAACATCAATCGATGCACAGAAAAGTATTAAATGATCACGTATTTGACCCAGCTCTGCAACGTTAAGCTTCCGTTGTGCCACTTTGACCCAGGCCCGGTTCAAAGGCCCACCCCGGTTTATAACTCTCGCTACAGTGTCCTTTCCTCTGCCCGATACGAGTTCCTCAGCAACCGCAAGCCTCCATGAGCCCCAGGCCCCTCCTAAGCTCAGCGTCTCAAACCTTTCCCCTTCCGTGGTGCGCTGCACACGTTCACGCCGTCTCAGGGCCCCGAACTCCCGCTGAAATGCCAGCGGAGAAGTGTCAACAACGGGCCCTGGATGTTCTTTCCGGATTTTATTGATGCGATGTGCATTCTCACGCCGTCTCTCTTGGCTTCTGTTAACGGGATTGGTTCCTTTACATTTTTTGGAAATTCATTTGAACTTTAAAATGGCTTTGAAAGTGATTTTTCGCACAGCACGCCAGTGGCACGTCGGGATAGGGGGGGGGGGGGATTCATCACGCCCGCTGTCTCATGGGCCGCGTGGTGGAAAGGTTAGAGAATCGGTTTCAGGTTCAATTACTAGGTAACACACTGCTGTCCTGCCCATGAGCCTGCTGCTTATCTCGAGTTGCTTCTGTGAACCATATCGTTGTATGAATGGGTACTATGTAGAAATAAGAAGGTTGTGTCGGTCTGTTTGGATAATTGTGTCTGAGTGGAAATGTTTTTTTGTTTTTTTCCCCGCACAGAGAGTGTTCACCTTGCCAGGACGTGTAGTGGAGGCAGAAACACTTCATGTTTTCAAGGCCAGCCTTGATACGGTGCGAGATACTATTTCGCTTTTAGGTACACTCAGCAGTAGGTACACTTTAGTGGGAGGAAAAGGTGAGCGTTGCTGGGCTGAATGGCCTGTTCTTGTCATGTCTTGTCGCCAGTAATGCTATATAACGTTGAGAGCCTCTGATAGACTACTCTTCTCTAGACTATAAGTTCTGTGTGGCAGTTATTGAGATGAGGGGGAGTAGTTGAAGTAATTTGTCTTCCTGTGTAGACCTTATGAGTTGTTTTCCCTGTTGTATTTTTATTTTTTTTTGTATTTGAGTACACACATTAACAATCTGTGTCCAATCTGTGTAAGTATATAACACTGAAAATGCATTAGCTTCATGATTAACTTTTATTTCTTGTGTTGTATCATTTATCGCCCCCGCGTGCCGTTGTTCCTCGGTGGAGTCTGTTTGTTTGATGGCGTGTGGCATTTCGGTTACGTGTCATTTCTGAAAAGGGAGAAAATACGTTTTGAATGCAGTTTTTTAGTTCGTTTCTAGTTTTCGGAAAATTACTTTTTCATTTTCGGAAACATTTTTGGTCGGAAGTCAACAGAACGTTCCAGAAGGTGAAACCTCCAATCCCTCCCGCAAGCAGTCACCTACTTTCATTAAAGCCGAAAAATGTAAACAATTATTGAGCAGTTGTGGAAGATCTGCTCATTATGTACTGTATAGTCTATTGGCGGATGACAGAAACCCTATAATAATCCGTCTTTCAGTGTTGTATTTGAAACGGTTTTCTCCATAATTGCGTAAGTCATGATCCACATTACTTCCTGATTTCATAAATGCACATTTCAATCACTGTAAGCTTTGCCTATTTAGCAGGGTCGTCATTCTTGTGTTAATAACAGGGTTGATTCTTGAGAGCTGAAAGCTGTTCCATCAGCATCTGAAAGGCTTTGTCAAACTTCTCCCTCTTTAATACGCTGAACTCTATTTGATGTGGGGATCACACTTTAACAATAAGGTTCATGAATGGCCATTAAACCAATGTAGTTGTTCACGTGACTTCATGACTACATAAATTAAGCATAAATTTAACTTCAATGCATTTATTTATAACTAACATTATTGTACATTAATATTCGTACATTAGCAAACCGTAGGATGAACTTATAATTAGTTAACCATTATACAAATCTGTAAGGCCGAAATCTGGCATTATCACTCAGGGCTGGTCAGCTTGCTGGCTTCCTCTGGTATTGTGGAATATGTAGCTGTAAAGTAATTTAGGAGCATGCATCATGAACCCCCCCCTTATCTCCACACCCATACGGGCAGGAGCCTGTGGGGGAAGACTCAGGTCTCCAGTCGTAAAACTCTTACGACAGGGCAACATTCTTTACGGCACGGGAAGGTTTCAGAGGGCAAGGCCTGTTAGGCCCTGACCTTCTCCTGAACCCCCCTTCATTGTTCTCTCCCTCTTTACTCAGTCACTAAATGATGTGTACAGCACTGGATGTTTCATGACAAAGTCAGTTTAGATAATATTCATGTTTGGTATTATTCTGATTGTTTCAGTGCGACTGGTGCAATGATTTTATTTCTGCAACAGCAAACCCTGTACATCATAACCAACCAGGAGAAGCTGTGTGGAGCTCTGCCCCAGTGAAAGCCATGTGCCTCAACCCCCCTGCGCTTCCTGGGGAGGCGTGGCTCCAAATTACAGATGGCTGACTCATTTCTAAGGTTAACATCAAAGGCCAGAATTTGGATTTAAGGACAGCAAACTAAGCAATCTGGGAGAATGCAATCAGCCTCCCGTGCACTCCGTGCACGTAGTTTCTACGTACAGGGTATCTGTAGCCAGACTCCCGTATGTAGCTTTTATTACCAGGTATGACGTTTAAGACTCCGTAATTTGGTTTGCATTGTAATGTTTTTATTTGGAACTAGTATGCAATTACGTGTATGTAACCTGCCTGGTAAAATAAAATTGTTAAAACTTGATCTGTTTGGTTTTCCTTACTGACACTTAATGTTACACAGGGAATGCGTGGTTTACCCCTTCGAACTGGTCTAGGGAGGATGATTATTTCCACTTACTGTATCACGGCGTATAGCACCCGTAGACCTATGTTGGTAAATCCCTCGCCTCCGCTTGGTAGTTCATTCATGTTGAGCACAGCCGTAGCTATGTTGGTCTGCTTGGGTCCCTAGGCTGTAAACAGATATACCCGAGAGTAGCTATTCCTGCGACCTCTGTAATGACTACAGATAGCTAGTCAGTTCGTGAGACGTGCACATTACGCGCGATGTGACATGCGGTGGTACCAGCAGAGGATTGTTCAGCGAGTTCTTCTCAGTACAGGATTCCTATAGCGATCAAGTCAAAATTATAAATACGACATCCACTAATGTGGATAACTAATCTAAATTATTATTCTAAAATGGAGTCAGATAAACGAAGGTGAATCTATTGGCCCTATTGTGGAGATTCTGGGTCAGCCCCGGACCAGTAAAGAGCGGAAGGCAGAGTGGTACTACTGCCTTTGTATCGTGGTTTGTTTATTGGCTGATCTAGACTGTCTGCATAGGGGCCACTACTTTTTAACCCTATTAGTATTCTTTCAGCAACACCAGAAGGACGAGCACGCTGATACCTTCAGCCCTCGCTAAATTCCGTCGTTGGGTTAGCGTTGGGTTTTACAAATACATTAACTGACTTTTTAATTCGAATACGAACGGGCAAAAGCGAATGGAGTTGAATTAACGTGAAGTAACGACTTACAAGTGCCTGAACGGAGCTGTGCAGATTAACGTCTCAGTAGTGAAACGGCTACATGAGTTCATGCGGATTCACGGACCCTTATTGTAAAGAGTGAAGAGGGACCATACAATGGTAGCAGTAACAGAGCCGGTTATCCAGAGTGGGGTCAGAGAAACCTTTCAAATCCATGTCTCCCATCTCCTGGAGAAAACCAGGCACTTGGTGCAGCTACTGCTATACTAGAGATAATGCCCCCCTCCAATACACATCAACAATGAGAAGTTTGTAAGGAGAGTGCTGAATGGTTAAGAGCAACAGTGTCGATGATGTATTCAGCTGTGTCGAACAAGAAAAATCTATAGTATTATCAATACACCACGTACCCTTAAGAACATGTTCACCCCCCTTTGATTATTTCTCATTTTGCTGTCCTTATTGTTTTCCCTCCAACCCTAACAATGCACGCCTCATTCAACAGCTTCAGATCTCGTTGAGCTGCTAATTAGTAGAATCAGGCGTGCCAAAATCGGGTTGAAGTGAGAACCTTCAGGACCGTAGATCTCCAGGGACAGGGTTGGGGTCTCCTGCCCTACACCTATTACCAACTGTCAAAATGAAAAGGTATGTAGATGTATTCATACTTGAAAAGATAAAAACCTGTAAGGCTTAATTGGGAACTATTTGTCCCCTTTCTTAACAACCTGAATAATTAGGGGCAGATTCCGGTCCGTTCTTAGAGGTGGCACTAAAGACTTTAACAGGGTTTAATCGATCTGAAATCCACCTTTCTCTCTCAGCTGAAGACCACAAGTCAGTCTCACTGTGATGGAGACCACAGAACCACTGATGGGGCTTTGAGATGAGGTTGTCGGAATGCCTTTTGGCTGGACAATATATTTTTAGGTACGACATGAGAAAGTGCTTACGCACGCACGCACGCACGCACGCACGCACACAACTTCGTAAAGTTACTTTCTTCAGAAAGAGGACGATGACTCACTGGTTATGAATATAACATGAAGGATGAATTGTTCCCCCGAATGTGTCCGTGACTCATTAATTAAAAACATTTGGGGATTTCTCATGGAGCCTGACGCGTCCGGTTCAATCAGCCTTCGTCCTCACGAGCTCAGCCGTCAGTCCTGGGATGACCTCCTCCCCGTCGTGTTTCCTGGCCGTATCTCTGGAACCAGGAACGCTATCCCCCCCCCCCCCCCCCCGCCCCTCGAGGTGTAGTTCCATCATTCATAAAATGTTCACCTGAAAGTCAATAAACCCAATTGACACGGTTTTCACTGTGGATTTTATTCTGTTCCTCACACGCTCCCGATTGGACAGGAGCCCTCATCCCCAGGGCGCGATCGTGTCCAATCAGGGTGCGGGGTTTGATGGTGCGGCCGGTAATGAAACGGGGGATTCATTGATTGAAGCATCAGAGGCCTACCCTCTGGACGCGGGCGTGCGCTGAATGTTGAGGGCGAATCCGATAACGCGCCAGGCCTCTGTCGTGTACAGATGAGCGGGCTGCAGGAGCCCCGGGCCGCCGGAAAACTGCAGTAATGGCGAAGTCAGAGGGGTGTTCGTAAAGATGGGGGGGGTCTGCTGCAGAGCCTCTGTCTGTACGCGGGGGGGGGGGGGGGGGGGGATCACAGCGTGCTGTCGTCTTGTGTGTCGCTTGCCGTGAGGAGAAATCGATAGCGGTGTGTGATGGACTATCGGGGCCAGCCTCTAGGATGCACGACTGGGACCCAGAAGGTTGGTGGTTCGAGCCCCAGTGTAGATGCAATCAGTTCTGTTCAGTGCAGCTGTTTTGCCCTTGAGCCAAAGCCCTTAGCTGATCCGCGAAGCATGGCTCCTGGGGGAATTGGGCCCCCCGCTCAGTCTAATCAGCTGTAGTAGGCTTTCGATCAATGTGTCGGCGAAAATAACCGAGAACATGTTGAAAATAGCCCTGCTGGTTTGGTTCCACCTCCTCCCCTTCCGCCGCGTCGACCTCCGCGGCCGAAACGCATCGCTCATCCCTGACCCCATTCTCTCTGAGACACGGCTGCTGGTCACCTCTGTGAACATGCTAATGCTAACGGCCGCAGGTCACCTCTGTGAACATGCTAATGCTAACGGGCGCAGGTCACCTCTGTGAACATGCTAATGCTAACGGGCGCAGGTCACCTCTGTGAACATGCTAATGCTAACGGCCGCAGGTCACCTCTGTGAATATGCTAATGCTAACGGCCGCGGGTCACCTCTGTGAACATGCTAATGCTAACGGCCGCAGGTCACCTCTGTGAACATGCTAATGCTAACGGCCGCAGGTCACCTCTGTGAACATGCTAATGCTAACAGCCGCAGGTCACCTCTGTGAACATGCTAATGCTAACAGCCGCAGGTCACCTCTGTGAACATGCTAATGCTAACGGCCGCAGGTCACCTCTGTGAACATGCTAATGCTAACGGCCGCAGGTCACCTCTGTGAACATGCTAATGCTAACAGCCGTGGATCGTCTCTGTGAACAGGCTAACGCTAACAGTCGCGGGTTGTCTCTGTGAACATGCTAAGGGTAACGACCACAGGCTGTCTCTGTGAACGTGCTAACGCTAACGGCTGCGGGTCGTCTCTGTGAACAGGCTAATGCTAACGCTCGCTGCTGAAGCTAACGGTGTTCCCCCCTCTCCTTGGCTGTGATGCATTTTTGTTTCCAGAGCTCTGTAGCTGTGCCAGGGCAGGAGGACTGCTCTGCCAGGCTATTTATACACCAGCGCTGGCCTCGATTCAGACTCTGTTTGTCCTTAAATTTGACTTACAGATAAAAGCACACGTCGAGTCCCCCCCCCCAACAAACACACACACACACACACACACACACACCACCCCCCTATAAACACACATTCACACACCCCCCCTCCCTCCCCCACCTCCTACAAACACACATGCATACACACACTCGCAAGCACACACACACACACACACACCCACACACACACACACACACACACACACACACGCACTCACTCACTCTGTCTCCAAAGTGTGACACAGGATAACTTAAGGGCAAACAGTAATTGGGTCCCAGACCCATTTTCAGTTGAATGTCGAGGAAGGGAAAAAGAAAGAAAGAAAGGTTGTCCAATTAGCCTTCTTCTGAGCCACACAACTCCCAGCTAACATATAAAAATACCTCAGCCAATGGAAATGGAGCGGAGTGTGTCTCACAGTGGTGATGAATGAGGAGATGTGTTCAGGGGCCGTATGGGCACCTTCTGCACGTGCTCAGTAGACGTGAGAAAGAGGCTTGGGTCCCTATATGACTTGTGCTGCTTGACTCAAAGTCCTGCATTTTCTCCTACCGTGCGCTACACCGCCTGATTTCACTCATTATTTTACCTGCTCTGGATAAGAGCGTCTACCAAATGCCTGTAATGTAATGTAATGTACAGATTAACTTCAGTCAGAGTTCATTATCAACCACATTAGTTCATGCCAATTCATGGAACCTTATTGGAAAGAGTTACCGAGACTTATTTACGTTTCGCCCCAGCTAGGGTGCAGGAATGGGATATGCATGTATTTCCGACGTTTGCTCTTGCGTTGACTCGTGTGTCTCTTCGTGTTGGGCGATAGCCGAGTGGAAAAATGGATTTGCTGTGTCTGGGGGTTCGGTTAGGTAAATGGCCGCCAAATGGAAATTGCAGGTTGTCAGTTTGAGGAATTGGGAACTGGGGAACTGCAGTAGCCTTCTCTGGATGAAATATACTCCTGACTGATTCTGTGGGTGTCGGGCAGGAGGAAACTACCTGTCCCAGTTGACTTAACTGCTCAAGGCAGAAGCACAAAATCACTTTAGTGTTTTTGTATGTTTTTATTTATTTCTATGTATGTATGTGTCTCTTTTATATTGTGTGCATGTTTATGTAAAGATATGTATATGTACAGGATTGTCAGTGAGCGCTTCTTTAGGTAGACCTGTACATCAGCTTTTAATGCAAATATTCAATCAGCCAATCATGTGGAAGCTATAAAACAGTAGCATAGAAGCATGCAGATGTGGTCAAGGGGTTCAGCTTTTTTTTAGAGAGCAAATGTCAGAATGGGGAAGAAGCATGATATGTGACTGAGACCGTGGAAAGATTGTTGGTGCCAGACAGGGTGATTTGAATATCTCAGAAACTGCATATTTTCACACGCATCAGTGTCTAGAGTGCTGAGAATGGTGCGAAAAACAAAATACTTCCAGTGAGCCGCAGTTCTGGTGGGAAACGTTTTGTTAATGAGAGAGGTCAGAGGAGAAGAGCCAGACTGGTCAAAGCTGACAGGAAGGTGACAGTTACAGAAATAACCACACACTGCAACAGTGGGAGGCAGAAGAGCATCTCTGAACACACAACGCATCATAACTCTAAGTGCATAGGCTACAGCAGGAGCAGTAGTTTAAGAAATGTGTAATAAGTGTTCGCTGAGTGTATGTATATGCACTGTATATGTATATATGTATGTTCTTAATATTCTTATATTTTATGTTTGTGCCTGAATTGCCTTGGCACGAATCATGCTATAGAAATACAGTACTGCGCAGAAGTCTTAGGCACCCTAGACTTTATTTTATATATATATATATATATCTATCTATATATATATGGATATTTTTGTGTGTGTGTTAGTATAAAAGAACACATTTGAGTTTTCCAAATATTCATTTTCCAAAAGATTGAATTTTACAGAGACATTTTACAAAGACATTTTTGTATTAAATTAAAAAAGTAATATTACTGTGAGCAATGTACTACTTTCTACACAAAAACTTGTTCAAGGCTGTCTGAGATCAACAGGCTTGGAACAAACCTCCCTGCTGATTGTCTCAGCCAATGCTGTTCTGCAGTTCTACATCTCAGAGAAGTGATCTCAGGGTGGTCACAAAAAATATATTGATTTGATTCAGTTTTTAACTATTCTGCCAAATGACTAAAATGTAATGTAAAATGTATAGTACGTTTATTTAGGACCTTTCATTGAATTATTTTTGAAAGAATCTTATCTGTGCAGAATGTTATACAGGTGCCTAAGACTTCTGCACAGTCCTGTAAAATGTGATTCATTTTAAGATATAGAAATTACATTTTAAAAAACTCGAGAAATTATAAATATTGTTAAAATGAAAGAATCATAGACTACCCCTTTAACAGGAAGTGGGCGCAGAATGCTACAGAACTGCTGACATGGAAATTGATGGGGCGTCCGAAGACAAATTTAAAGTGTTGGACCTTCGATGCCCTGCCCGTTCCGTTTATGGGTGCCCATAACTTATACAGAGGCAACGTATTTTCATGCTGTCACTTTTGTCAGCAAATGGTTTTTCCAGCGTGAACGTGAAGAAGCTAAAAAAAAATATGTCTGAGTAAAAGACTTACCGATGAATTAGTCAGACATAGCGACCATTAAGCTATACTAAATGTATACTGGAAAATGTAGTAAAATAACAGGCAGACCTGTCCAGAAAGTAAACGCCAGATCTCACGGATTCTCCTTTTTTCTGTCTAACTGCGATTCACACGGGAACACATTGTTCACTGTAAAAGGCAGATTCTATTTCTTTAATACTTGGAGAAATCCTGACAGCGACAGATTACTGTCTGTTTATAAATTCTACAACTGGGCATAAACTGGCGTCTGCTGACATAAAGCAATATTGGTCCTTGAAATGGAAGATTTTTCTTGCATTGGTTTTCGATTTTACAGGCACATATTGTACACAGAGCACCGGCAAGAATAACTATTTTCAAATGTCTAAAAGGTACAATGGGTAAGATCTTTGTGTTAAAACATTGTTACAAGACCATTGTAAATCCCTTTCCTACCATTGAAAAAGGCTGACTGGTATGTTGATTCACCCTCTGCCTGTGTATATTGTCCTTAAAGTCGGGTTTCAAAATATGCAGTTTATGGACCGACACTCTGACCCAAAACATTGTATAACTGGACAATAATTCAAGCTCATTGGTTGACAATTGGTTCTAATTGCCACAGCCAATGGCGTTTCAACGTCAGCGCGTTCACAGAGACGGAGTGAGATAGAGTGTTGTGGTTTGAAGGGGTTTGTTGCTGCTATTCCTCTCTTGACCATTAAGTCCAAACTTACCTTTTGTACCTTTAAAATCTCGACACAAACAAAGGATTGTCTTGAGTAAACCTGGCAGAGGACTGACTCGATTTGCAGAGTCTCCTCTCAGATTTGACTCGTTCGCCCTGGTTAAGTGTACGCGGACAGGGGACTGGAGACACACCAAGGGCAGGAGTTCACTCCGCTGCGGTCCGTTTTGTGATGTGGAATCTGACACCCTGGAGCGGGGGCGGGATTAGGGGAATGCCGCAGATCTATTTCTGTTTTACTGCTGCAGTGCGCACCAGATCCTGCACAACAATCGATGCGGAGAGAGGTCTTCTCAAAGTCAGCCAGTGTCGGGCGGGGGTCAGGATCTCTCCCGTTCCCAGGTCCGATCAGGATCTCTCCCGTTCCCAGGTCCGATCAGGATCTCTCCCGTTCCCAGGTCCGATCAGGATCTCTCCCGTTCCCAGGTCCAGTCAGGATCTCTCCCGTTCCCAGGTCCGATCAGGATCTCTCCCGTTCCCAGGTCCGATCAGGATCTGTCCCGTTCCCAGGTCCAGTCAGGATCTCTCCCATTGGGTTAGATCAGAAGCTGTCCCATTCCCAGGTCAAATCAGGCACAGAGTGGTCCAGACCTTGATTGGTGGTTGTTGTTCTTGTTTTTTCAGTTCTCAGTCGTGTTTCATTTCTCGTCTTTCATTAACTTGTTTGTTAGGATTGTATTTTTACTGGTTTCGTTTGGTTGTGTAAGCTGTTTATTGTTCATATGGAACTTGCGTTGTGCCGCTTTTAGATATAAATATAATCCATTCATCAGATTAATCAAATAGGCCCTGGTCCTCCTCTTTGTTGTACTCTAAGCAATTGCAGTTGTACTTGAGTTGTACTTCAGTGTTTTAGTGCACTTGTCCCTGGTTATGGGGATTCACTTTCATGTGCATCACTCAGGATTGGAGCTCCTGCCAAATGCCAAGAATGTCATGTAATATAATGAATCATTAGTCTCTGAATTCTGTTTTTATTTTAACATTTCTTTTTACCTCGGCGCAGTTGACGGAGGTTGTCTTTTTTCGCCCCGTTCCATCTGTCTGTGTGTTCGCCCTGCTGTCTCCGGTTGCAGGATGTCTCCATTCGCTCTGAATGTTTATGTATGAAACTGTGGGAGTCTTGGTCCTGGGGCGGAGAATAACCCATTCAGTTTTCACACCGATCGCCCAAAGGAGGTGTTCTCACACAAAAAAGGCACGTATCTTCAGAACGGAGTCACCAAGCACATTTAACGTTTACATTTTAGCCATGTAGCAGACGCTTCTGATCCAAAACGACTTACGAGTTCGTCAACGAGTTAAAAACACATCAAATCCATAAATGGCAAAACGCGCACAAAGAGCAGTTCAAACCAAAAATCTAAAGTCATAGTCCTTTTTTTATTTTTATTTTTATTTTTTTGTTGAAAATATTACGCGGTGTATGAGAGGGACATTGGAAGGGGGTGGGGGAAATGCTTTCCTGTCCCCAGGGAGGGAGGAGGGAGGAGGGGGGAGGGGAGAGGAGAACTAATCTCTGGCCTCTGAACAAATCTAGTGCAGATTGGCCACATGGTGTTGCGGTAATGGATTAAATTGCTTTACCAGTGGCTAGAAATCAAACCGGCATATCTCACGCCCGATTTGAGACACAGTCGTGAAAAATGCAGGCGCATAATGATCTGAAGGGCAGGAAATAAACGATTGACTTCTGGAGAATATCCGACACGTGCAACTGACACATCCTGACAACTGCATAGTGTTGGGGGAGGTTTGCACTCTGAGTCATCTTCTGAATGAAAATACTCTGAAAGTGATCTGAAGTGATCTCTTTCACTGTTGCATGCTGCACATTGACTCTGCGATGTAACTTTGGAGGGACGTTTTTGTGTTTTTGGAAGTGTGTGACAGTGTAGCGGTCGCGCACACTTTCTAAGAGGGTGTTAGCAGTTGTCCGGCAGCAAGGTTGGAGGTTCGATCCCCCGGCCTGGGTGTGCGCAACCAACATCTCCAGATGAGCAGATTTAGCCTTGCATGGCATATCGCTGTGTGTGTGTGTGTGTGTGTGTGTGTGTGTGTGTGTGTGTGTGTGTGCGTGCGTGCGTGCGTGCGTGCGTGCGTGCGTGCGTGCGTGCGTGCGTGCGTGCGTGCGTGCGTGCGTGCGTGCGTGCGTGCGTGCGTGCGTGCGTGCGTGCGTGCGTGCGTGCGTGCGTGCGTGCGTGCGTGCGTGCGTGCGTGCGTGTGTGTGTTTAATTGTATGGCGCTTTGTATAAAGGCTCTATATAACTGCAGTCCGTTTCCCATGCGTGCTGCCGGTGTGTGAGAGACAGACAGACCATTGCTTGTGGAACGTGGCATGACACAGTCATGGCGTAATGAGTTCTGAGCTTATGAAATAAAGAAAGGTAAATGTCAAAATATTAATGCGTTTCCCTCCCTGGCTAAACACCGGCAGAACTTTATCAGCAAAATGTTCCCAGAATTTGCCATAAAGCATAAAACAATGAGTGGTCTTATCCATTCTTTACACACTGCGGGTTTCCTACAGCAACTTTTAAATTTCTTTTCTCCTGTTGCTTTCGTTCCTGCGGCTTACTCCAGCCGAGCGTGTCGGCTGCTCGTTCCTCCTTCCTGAACGGCAGGCTCTGGCTGCCTTCAAATTAAACACGGAGCGCATTCGCTCAGAATCGGTAAGTAGTCCGAGTCGTTGGTAATTTAAAACACAGTGGGGGAAACCCATTTTCTCCCAATACAAAGCGCTGGACTCGCGGGTCTGTGTAGACTTGATTAAAAAGAGTTTCGTTCCGGTGAATTCTGAGAGATTCTCCACCGCAGTTCTCAAATGTCTCTGCTGACCGCCTTCTTGGACTTTATTTTTATTTTTTATTGTTGTAGTGCACTTGGCGGGGAGTCTGAACGGTGCACACATGCTGATGGGCCAGTGAGACACAGTGAGATTATCTAAGGGTCTGTACTGGTGAATGCAGGCTGTGACATCACACCGACTGCTTCGCTGTGCCCCACTTTAAATAATGTTTCAGCTCGGGCAGTAAATTCCATGTTTAACGCCGGCAACAGCTGCTCCTATTGGTGAAGGCCGTCGCCGCTGCGGAAACGGCTCGGCCAATGAGCGGCCCGGGATTTCAGACCTGCGGGGACGGCAGTTAAAATACCCGAGGGCTTGTCGCACACACGCCTGGAGCTGGTGTTGTTGTTTCCCTCCCGGTCTGTTCACCGCCCTCTCTGTAATCTCCTGTTCAATAAGGCGAATGGGACTCGAGGATTTACGTACGTTTATTGTTTCTGAAGATGGAACAGTTTCAAGGCGCTGCTCTAAATAGCTGGCTGTCACAGGAGTTTCTTTCTCCTTTTCTTCTGCGGTGGATTTACAGCGGGTGGGCCCCGCCTGGCTGAGAGCTTCATTTACTAAATGCACCCCCCCCCCCCCCACACACACACACCGGCTGGGTACAAATCAATTCATCGCTCTGACGCGCAGAAAATGCCATCAATTTTCCACATTGAAGTGTTTTATGTTGAAAAAGTGATCTGTTTTTATAGGCGTCCTGCACAATTCGCCTCGCTCCAAAGAAAGCACAGGCCTCTTTCTCTGGATCTGTTGTCTGTTCATATCTGCCCGCTTTTTACTCCCTCTGACTGTAAAAATGTGTGTGCTGACATTGATCTGGATCAGACCATCTCCAAAGGCTTCCATGTGAATGAGGACCTTTCTTTACACATGCAAGCTCTACACAGACACAGGGAGAACATGCAAACTCCACACAGACACGGGGAGAACATGCAAACTCCGCACAGACACGGGGGGAACATGCAGACTCCACACAGACACGGGGAGAACATGCAAACTCCACACAGACACGGGGAGAACATGCAAACTCCACACAGACACGGGGAGAACATGCAAACTCCACACAGACATGGGGAGAACATGCAAACTCCACACAGACACGGGGAGAACATGCAAACTCCACACAGACACGGGGAGAACATGCAGACTCCACACAGACACGGGGAGAACATGCAAACTCCACACAGACACGGGGAGAACATGCAGACTCCACACAGACACGGGGAGAACATGCAGACTCCACACAGACACAGGGAGAACATGCAGACTCCACACAGAAGGGCCCCAGGCAGCTGAACGAGCAGAGAAAAGAATACAGGCACAGATTTGGTATTTAATTCTCAGAATCGATCATGTCATGAAATATGTAGCACCCTGATGAAAACCTATCAACAGCGCTGAGCTCGGGAAAGGTCACAGCAGACTGCAGTAAAATCAAGTTGGAGTGAAACAGTGATCAAAAGTTCTCCTGAGCTGCTTCTGCCTGCAGAGGTACAGGCCACACCGGGGGAAAAAACAGTCTTAATATGACTCAAGTACAAAATATTACCTTGACTTAAGGGACCATTTGCTTGACAAGTGAAAGTTTGACTACATTGGCAAATCTTGTAATGATTCAAAGCAATGTTCCCGCCTCATTGGCAGTAGTTTTGTCTTATTTGCAACAACAAAAAGGGAATTGAAATAGATTTTTAGTCTCAACATAAGACTCTTAAATTCGGTCTCATCGATGTCAGCGGAAGTTGGCATCTTCCTGCAATGCAGCCGGTTTTGGTGGAAAAAAATAAAGAAACTAAGACAGTGTTTTATTTGGAAAGTGTAATTTATAATTCCCTTATTGCTAATACCAGATAATCTTAATTGAATCTTGAATTAAAAGCATAATTACAAGGATATTTCTTTATACGCATTAATTCTATCATGCAACTAAATCCATATAGAAGATTATGGAATTAATTATTAGGTTATGTTCAACTGTCATTTTCCTCTGAAGTTGTAGGTATTTTGTTGTCTTTTACATTTTACAAAAAGGTCACTTTTGGGGTCAAATGAGCAGAGATGAATAGTGAAGGGCTGATGAATGTTAAAGTTTCTTGACTGTTGGACATTGTGTGCATTTCTCTGGTGGGACAGAAAAACGTGGCTGCAAGCATGCATGTTATGGAGTTTTCCATTGATTAGCCATCATCTCGTAAAAAAGGCATCCATTAAAATAGATCTTGGAGGCTGAGGAGATGTCAATGAAATGCTGGGAAGAGCATCAGATTTGAGTTTTCAGAAGACTACTGACCGGCAGAATATTCTGGAGAATCTTGTCATGGCGAGTGTCTGAACAGGCAGAATGCGTTTATACAGGATCAGAGTCTCAGTGTCTGGATGTGCCAGCGTTGTGTGTTCCTGATCACAGGGTCTCTGTGTCTGGATGTGCCAGCGTTGTGTGTTCCTGATCACAGAGTCTCTGTGTCTGGATGTGCCAGCGTTGTGTGTTCCTGATCACAGAGTCTCTGTGTCTGGATGTGTCAGCGTTGTGTGTTCCTGATCACAGCATCTCTGTCTGGATGTGTCAGCGTTGTGTGTTCCCGATCACAGAGTCTCCGTGTCTGGATGTGCCAGCGTTGTGTGTTCCTGATCACAGAGTCTCCGTGTCTGGATGTGCCAGCGTTGTGTGTTCCTGATCAGAGTCTCTGTCTGGATGTGCCAGCGTTGTGTGTTCCTGATCACAGAGTCTCTGTGTCTGGATGTGCCAGCGTTGTGTGTTCCTGATCACAGAGTCTCTGTGTCTGGATGTGCCAGCGTTGTGTGTTCCTGATCACAGAGTCTCTGTCTGGATGTGCCAGCGTTGTGTGTTCCTGATCAGAGTCTCCGTGTCTGGATGTGCCAGCGTTGTGTGTTCCTGATCAGAGTCTCCGTGTCTGGATGTGCCAGCGTTGTGTGTTCCTGATCACAGAGTCTCTGTGTCTGGATGTGCCAGCGTTGTGTGTTCCTGATCACAGAGTCTCCGTGTCTGGATGTGTCAGCGTTGTGTGTTCCTGATCACAGAGTCTCCGTGTCTGGATGTGCCAGCGTTGTGTGTTCCTGATCACAGAGTCTCTGTGTCTGGATGTGCCAGCGTTGTGTGTTCCTGATCACAGAGTCTCTGTGTCTGGATGTGCCAGCGTTGTGTGTTCCTGATCACAGAGTCTCTGTGTCTGGATGTGCCAGCGTTGTGTGTTCCTGATCACAGAGTCTCCGTGTCTGGATGTGCCAGCGTTGTGTGTTCCTGATCACAGAGTCTCTGTCTGGATGTGCCAGCGTTGTGTGTTCCTGATCACAGCGTCTCTGTGTCTGGATGTGCCAGCGTTGTGTGTTCCTGATCACAGAGTCTCCGTGTCTGGATGTGCCAGCGTTGTGTGTTCCTGATCAGAGTCTCTGTCTCTGGATGTGCCAGCGTTGTGTGTTCCTGATCACAGAGTCTCAGTGTCTGGATGTGCCAGCGTTGTGTGTTCCTGATCAGAGTCTCCGTGTCTGGATGTGCCAGCGTTGTGTGTTCCTGATCACAGAGTCTCTGTCTGGATGTGCCAGCGTTGTGTGTTCCTGATCACAGAGTCTCCGTGTCTGGATGTGTCAGCGTTGTGTGTTCCTGATCACAGAGTCTCCGTGTCTGGATGTGCCAGCGTTGTGTGTTCCTGATCACAGAGTCTCCGTGTCTGGATGTGCCAGCGTTGCGTGTTCCCGATCACAGAGTCTCCGTGTCTGGATGTGCCAGCGTTGTGTGTTTCTGATCACAGAGTCTCCGTGTCTGGATGTGCCAGCGTTGTGTGTTCCTGATCACAGGGTCTCTGTGTCTGGATGTGCCAGCGTTGTGTGTTCCTGATCACAGAGTCTCTGTGTCTGGATGTGTCAGCGTTGTGTGTTCCTGATCAGAGTCTCTGTGTCTGGATGTGCCAGCGTTGTGTGTTCCTGATCACAGAGTCTCCGTGTCTGGATGTGCCAGCGTTGTGTGTTCCTGATCAGAGTCTCCGTGTCTGGATGTGCCAGCGTTGTGTGTTCCTGATCACAGAGTCTCTGTGTCTGGATGTGCCAGCGTTGTGTGTTCCTGATCAGAGTCTCCGTGTCTGGATGTGCCAGCGTTGTGTGTTCCTGATCACAGAGTCTCCGTGTCTGGATGTGCCAGCGTTGTGTGTTCCTGATCACAGAGTCTCTGTGTCTGGATGTGCCAGCGTTGTGTGTTCCTGATCAGAGTCTCCGTGTCTGGATGTGCCAGCGTTGTGTGTTCCTGATCACAGAGTCTCTGTCTGGATGTGCCAGCGTTGTGTGTTCCTGATCACAGAGTCTCCGTGTCTGGATGTGCCAGCGTTGTGTGTTCCTGATCAGAGTCTCTGTGTCTGGATGTGCCAGCGTTGTGTGTTCCTGATCAGAGTCTATGTGTCTGGATGTGCCAGCGTTGTGTGTTCCTGATCACAGTCTCTGTGTCTGGATGTGCCAGCGTTGTGTGTTCCTGATCACAGAGTCTCCGTGTCTGGATGTGCCAGCGTTGTGTGTTCCCGATCACAGAGTCTCCGTGTCTGGATGTGCCAGCGTTGTGTGTTCCCGATCACAGAGTCTCAGTGTCTGGATGTTGGATGTGCCAGCGTTGTGTGTTCCTGATCAGAGTCTCTGTCTGGATGTGCCAGCGTTGCGTGTTCCCGGGGCCCAGAGATGAGCTAGGAGGAGCCGTAAACAGAGCTGATAAAACCGCAGCAGGCCCCCTGGAGAGCCGCTGCGTCACTTAAATCAGGGTAAAACCGACAACAACACCAGTTAGGCTCCGTGAGCGTCCCGGGAAAGAGAGCGGTGGTGGTGTTGTATTTATTTCAGAGTTTATTTTTAAACCGTATCATTGCGTCAGCAAACCTCCCCTCCTCTGTGTGGCTGGTCCAGAGAGAGCAGGAGGATCATTTCCCTGCCGTCATTAATTAAACGGATTCTGATTTAATGAAACGGGGAGCAGGATAAGTACAGTGATTAGAGTGCTTCGGGCATTGTGGCTCAGGTTCATTACTGTAGGTGCTGATTGGCCGTTGTACAGTAACCTTGAGCGAGAACCTGCATCGCTCCCGGAATTATTCCGCTGTATGCATTAACATTTACAAATGCTAATGAAAGCCTTTCCCTCAACGCTCTTGCTCTGGATGTAATGAGAGAATGCTTTAACCTCCTCACCCCCTCCCTGTGACTGTTCCCCCCCAACCTGTGACTGTTCCCCCCCCCCCCTCCCTGTGACTGTTCCCCCCCAACCTGTGACTGTTGATCACCCCCTCCCTGTGACTGTTCCCCCCCCCACACTGTGACTGTTCCCCCCCACACTGTGACTGTTCCCCCCCACACTGTGACTGTTCCCCCCCACACTGTGACTGTTCCCCCCCACCCTGTGACTGTTCTCCCCCTCCCTGTGACTGTTCCCCCCCTCCCTGTGACTGTTCCCCCCCCTCCCACCCTGTGACTGTTCCCCTCCCACCCTGTGACTGTTCCCCTCCCACCCTGTGACTGTTCCCCCCCACCCTGTGACTGTTCCCCTCCCACCCTGTGACTGTTCCCCCCTCCCTGTGACTGTTCCCCCCCCCACCCTGTTCCCCCCCCACCCTGTGACTGTCCCCCCCCACCCTGTGACTGTCCCCCCCCCACCCTGTGACTGTTCCCCCCCCCACCCTGTGACTGTCCCCCCCCACCCCGTGACTGTTCCCCCCCCCACCCTGTGACTGTTCATCACCCTGAGTTCACTCTCTCTAGTTGTGTTCCTCCTGAGATTTCTGGAATTAATTCTTGCCTCTTTTTACCTTGTGTGCTTCGGGCATTGTGGCTCAGGTTCATTACTGTAGGTGCTGATTGGCCGTTGTACAGTAACCTTGAGCGAGAACCTGCATCGCTCCCGGAATTATTCCGCTGTATGCATTAACATTTACAAATGCTAATGAAAGCCTTTCCCTCAACGCTCTTGCTCTGGATGTAATGAGAGAATGCTTTAACCTCCTCACCCCCTCCCTGTGACTGTTCCCCCCCAACCTGTGACTGTTCCCCCCCCCCCCTCCCTGTGACTGTTCCCCCCCAACCTGTGACTGTTGATCACCCCCTCCCTGTGACTGTTCCCCCCCCCACACTGTGACTGTTCCCCCCCACACTGTGACTGTTCCCCCCCACACTGTGACTGTTCCCCCCCACACTGTGACTGTTCCCCCCCACCCTGTGACTGTTCTCCCCCTCCCTGTGACTGTTCCCCCCCTCCCTGTGACTGTTCCCCCCCCTCCCACCCTGTGACTGTTCCCCTCCCACCCTGTGACTGTTCCCCTCCCACCCTGTGACTGTTCCCCCCCACCCTGTGACTGTTCCCCTCCCACCCTGTGACTGTTCCCCCCTCCCTGTGACTGTTCCCCCCCCCACCCTGTTCCCCCCCCACCCTGTGACTGTCCCCCCCCACCCTGTGACTGTCCCCCCCCCACCCTGTGACTGTTCCCCCCCCCACCCTGTGACTGTCCCCCCCCACCCCGTGACTGTTCCCCCCCCCACCCTGTGACTGTTCATCACCCTGAGTTCACTCTCTCTAGTTGTGTTCCTCCTGAGATTTCTGGAATTAATTCTTGCCTCTTTTTACCTTGTGTGCTTGTTATTTGAGTCTTGTTGGGTTGTTATTTGGGGGGTTTGGATCTAGTTTTTTGCTCAGTTTTCTCTCTTTCTGCTACTGTGTGATTTATTTATTTTTCCCATCCGGTATGTTTCACACTAAACGCCCATCAGGTTCACTGAGCCCAGGTCGCTGTCACCTCACGGTTGTCACGGGGACCTCGCAGGGAGCAAATTTGTGTGTCTGTGTGTCTGTGTGTCTGTGTGTCTGTGTGTCTGTGTGTCTGTGTGTGCACCTGTCTGTGTGCGAGTGTGCGGATGGTGTGTCGGGTTATGTTGGAGGGGGTTATGATGAGGGGTTTTAATGAGCAGGGAGGAGTTTGGTCATGTTAGGTTGTGGGGGGGGGGGAGCAGTGGGGGGGGGGGGGGGGTGTTGAGTTATGGTGGGGGTTCCCTAATGAGCAGGGATGTGTTAGGTCATGTTGGGTTTGGGGCCGAGGGGGTGTTGAGTTATGGTGGGGGGAGGCTCAGGAGTGCAAACTGGACCCACTGCACCACGCTCAAATTGATGGCCTTCCCCAATTGGGCTTTAAGGGCCTTTAAGGACATGGCTGTGATGTGCTTACGAAGGCTGGATTCAGCTGCTGGAATGAGGTTTCCACCTGACAGAGCTCAACTGCAGGACCGCTTGTGGGCTGCTGACTATCAAACACCCCCCCCCCCCAAAACACTCACTGCTGGCTTGAGCATGACTCTCCACCATTATACTTCCAGGCGTTGCTATATCACTGTTCTCCTATACGGTTTCCCAGCTCCTGGAATTATACAGACGAACAGCTTTTCAGCTTCTCTGTTGAGAAGTCTCTCTCCGTTGCACTGGAGTCACAGTGAGCTGTGACATCACGCCGCCAGTGCGGCTTTAGCGTGGCTTTCGTTACTTCCTCCTGCACTTACGCGTAACGTTTTACATATTTCTCATTTTAAATTACGTTGCGAGTGATCGCCTTGTATGTTGATGGGCAGGTTTCATCCTGTATTTAGCTGGATTTAGAGACAGCGCCAGTTCGCCCCTGCGGTGAATATACAGTGTGAATATATGCCTTCATCAGACCTGAAGCGGGGTTTTGATGCGTTAATCTGAGAGGAGTTTCAAAGTGCCGATGCGGGATTAAAGAGGGGCGCTTGCTTTGGCGGTCTAAGAGCTGCTGGCGAATTGTGTCCCTAATCCACGTCCCCTTCCTGAGACGAGGGCGACTGTGATGCGTTCCTTCCGCCCGCTCTCAGCCCCAGTTTGTGCCGTCGGTTACTCGCTGGGCTGTTAAATGGCCGTTTCCAGGCAATTTTGCACCATTTCTTTTCCATTTTCATCTCATTCATGCGAGAGGAAGTCTTAAAGAGGTGACTAATCTGCAGTGTTGATGACTCGTCACAGGGTGGCAACTGCACAAAAGGGACATTTTTTTGCAATCAAAATGGCCGGTTTTACTAGCATTGCCTTCTGATTTTATTATTTCATTTAACAGGCACAATTCCCGTCACAACTGGAGTTTTTTCATTTGCTGTCCTGGGGCAGAAAGACATAAGTTGCAACGCTTTAACATTTACATTTGCATTTTAGTCATTTGGGAGACGCTTTTAATCCAAAGCGATTTACAAGTGCATAGGTTCGAAGTTAAAGCAACACATCCATAACTAGTAAAATACACATGAAGTGCTCTACTAAACATACAGTCATCATAAGTGCTAATTGTTATATTTAAAAAATAAATAAATAAAAAATACATATATTTGGGGTGAGACAAGAGGGATAGGGAGGGAGGTAGGACTAAGGTAGAGTTTGAAAAGGTGTGTTTTTAGTCTGCGTCGAAATAGCGGGAGGGATTCTGCTGTTCTGACAGTGGTAGGCAAGTCATTCCACCACTGAGGGACCAGAACGGAAAACAGGCGTGAACGTGCAGCTCGACCGCCAGGTTTATGGCAGAATTATGAAAATGACAAACAAGGTAGAAATACACGACAGAGAAACAGAGCTTTCCTTGTGCCATCAAGCAGTGAATGACTTTGGGGAAGTAACTATGGTGCTCTAATCCTTTGTAAAGATCTTAATTTATTTAATATGTCATCTTTAAACCATTTCTAAATTTGTAAATGAAGCCAGAGCAAAAGGCTGGATAATAAAATAACCTATTTCACTTAAAGAATGAATGTCTCATTTTGGGGACGCATGGTATTTGTTATTTCATGAATAACTTAAGGAAGGTTTTAGTGGTAGCTGGTGTCTCCTTCATTAATGGCATACATGTTTACACAGGTTGTAGATTTAACTGACAGTGAAATTAAAGTTTGAGCGTCAGGCAAAAATCTAAAGTTGAGCATCTTAAATGAGTTGGCTGTTTGGCGTCTGTCGCCGCGGGTTGGAGGAAACCGGCCCTTGACCTGACATGGCGGCCCAGCTGAAATGGAAGGGGACCTCCCTGTCGGCAGTAATTAACCCGATTAAAATAAGGAGAACTGATTGGGCGTCTGAGGTGGTGACTTGCGCTGCACCAAAGTGCCACCCCCCCAGAGCGTGGTGCACAAACGGCCGATGCCGCTCTTTCAGCTCCTCTGCCCAATCGTGTGGGGGCGGGGAAGCCACAGGAGCCAACTATAATTCCCTCATAAGCTAAATCACCGTCTCTAAATTTTGATCTCCGTTCTAGATAAGTTGTGCTTTATTGAACCCTGTGGGGTAATGTGTCCTCTTCTTCTGACCCATCCTCGTTACTTAGGAGCAGTGGGCAGCCACTGTGCTGCACCCAGTGACCAGCACCTGTTCTCAAGGGCAACGGCAGGTGTGTGCCTAACCTGACCAACAGTGTGTACCTAACCTTCTAAAATTGAGGTCTTCAACCTTTTTTCACCCATGCACCCCCCCCCCCCCCCCCCCCCTCCAGGGGACCGCAATCAGAAGTTCAGGGCTTTATATTTTAAATATCTCGTCATCCAGTCTGGCCAGGGTCCCCCCTATGGTTCCTTCACGTACCCCCCCAGGGGGTGAATGGGACACCCTCTGTCGAAACCCCAGGTTCTAAAAGCTACATTATTTGTCGATAAAGGATCGATCGTGAAGCTTTTTATCCCACCTCCTCCACAGAAACGCTCTGCAGGGAATGTCCACTCGGTTCAGGTTTCTGATATTCGCCCACGCGCAGAACTTTTAAACGTATTCACACATTCACTCCGGCTTCGCTCTCCTGTGCGGTGGATTGCCTCCGCCGGGGGCCCTGGGGAGGAGATGTCCCCTGGGGGGGTCGCCGTGATCAGAGGAGCAGAACAAACGAGTGTGCAATCCCCCCCCCCCCCCCCCCCCCCGTTAACTGCAGCCCCGATCACATTCACCAACCTCCAGACAGAATTTCCCATGACTCCTCCACTGTCACATTGACATGCGTTTGAAGAACAGGCTTGTGCTTCGAGAACTGCCGTCTCTGTGGACCGCCATGTCTGTAATTACCCTACCAATTGTGACACCCTGAAGCCTAGCGGCTAAGGTACATGACTTGGGACCTGAGAGGTTGGTGGTTCAACGCCTGGAGTTTCCACGATAAGATCTGCACAGCTGTTGGGCCCTTGAGCAAGGCCCTTAACCCCACATTGCTCCCGGGGGATTGTTCCCTGCTTAGTAAGTCATTTATGATAAATGATTCATGACTGTAAACAATAGTAGGCCAACTGCATAATAAAATTAATTGTTTCTATATACCGAGAACACCATTCGCCACTGACAGTTCCTGGTTAAATGTTCAGTATAATATTTTATATACAAATAGACAGTAGAGAAGACATTTTTTTTCAAAGGGTTCTTTCTCTGGGAAGTGTGAAGAGCGTGAAGGCTCCTAGATGAAGCCATTTCACCCGACAAATGACCTTTGAACTCGAACCTTTGGGTTCCTCCATGGAGACAGGGGAGCCTTTTAGAACCCTTTCTTCTGTTGCTTTCACTCAACATCATGTGTTGCACGCTCATTGTGATTTACAGCTGCTTATCCGGTGTTATTTTTAAGTATTAACTTCACTTCAAGCAGATACTTGAACTTCTTGCATCTCCACATAAAAACATCTGTAGAACCACTATTGTTTTGTTTTTTACCGTACAGCTAATTAGGATTCAAGAAGGTGCAAATCGCATTCATTTCTTGAGTGTACACCTTTTCTGTGCAACAAAAGAGGCAGATGTTTATCTCAGGAGAGAAAATATTTTTTTCTGAAAACGGAAAATGGATGATTGAATAATGCAATTGAAAAGGCGGTCCTCCTGCTTTTGAAAATGACAATACATCAAGTGGCTGTCCTCCGATGTTAATGAAAACCAAAATAATTCATTTATACAGGGGTGATTATTCCAATTTATTCACAGTATTTTGTTGATGAAATGAAATCTGGATCAAGCCAACTGACACACAATTTACAGGCCCTTGTTGTCACAATGAGCCACTCGGAATATATCAGGAAAAATAATGTTGCTGCTATCCAAGCACGTCGGTTAAATGCCGTTTTCTGAAACTTTTCAAAACTTTTTTTGCTATTATTGAATTTTCATGAGTGTCCCAGTCCTATTTGTGCCAGGACTTCGAGCTTGGCGCTCACATTAAGGGCATTTGGCAGACGCTCTTATCCAGAGTGACTTACAGTTGATTAGACTAAGTAGGAGACAATCCTCCCCAGGAGCAATGCAGGGTTAAGGGCCTTGCTCAAGGGCCCAACGGCTGTGCGGATCTTATAGTGGCCACACCAAGGAATTGAACCTCCGACCTTGCGGTTCCCGGTTATGTAGCTTAACCGCTACCCTACAGGCCGCCCACATAACTGTAATAATTGGCGTCAGTATTTTGGTTTCTGAATTCTGACGGGCCTTGCCGCTGGAGGGGTGAGTGATGTGTGTGAGTCGGACTCGTGCCGGCTCTGCCTCGACTGTCACTTCTGCAGTCCTGACGGGGAGCTCAGAAACGTGGGAGACATTTCGATTCCTTCTGCTGATCCGCGGGCGAAGGTCAACCCACTTCTGCATTCATGACCGTACCCGTTCCCCATGAGCCAGCCGGCTTTCAATGTATTCATTTTCGAAGCTGCTTAAATGGCTTTTTTCCAATTTCTTTGTGTGTTGCTTTTTGTACACTGAGGGAATATTTTCAGAACTATTTTTGAGCAGTTAAATCATTCATTAGTCGTTAAAACACTTTTATCCAAAGCGGCTTATAGTTGATTAGATTGATAGATTGAGCAGTGTTCAATCCCCCCTTGAATCACCAGCCGTCTGAGTTTGAGTCAAGTACCTTGACACTAGACTACAGGCTGCCCTATGTACCTTAGCCATGAGGCTACAGGCTGCCCCAGTCATGTACCTTAGCCACTAGGCTACAGGCTGCCCCAGTCATGTACCTTAGCCGCTAGGCTACAGGCTGTCCCAGTCATGTACCTTGACACTAGGCTACAGGCTGTCCCAGTCATGTACCTTAGCCACTAGGCTACAAGCTGCCCCAGTCATGTACCTTAGCCACTAGGCTACAGGCTGCCCCAGTCATGTACCTTAGCCGCTAGGCTACAGGCTGTCCCAGTCATGTACCTTAGCCACTAGGCTACAGGCTGCCCCAGTCATGTACCTTAGCCACTAGGCTACAAGCTGCCCCAGTCATGTACCTTAGCCACTAGGCTACAGGCTGTCCCAGTCATGTACCTTAGCCACTAGGCTACAGGCTGTCCCAGTCATGTACCTTAGCCACTAGGCTACAGGCTGTCCCAGTCATGTACCTTAGCCACTAGGCTACAGGCTGTCCCAGTCATGTACCTTAGCCACTAGGCTACAGGCTGCCCCAGTCATGTACCTTAGCCACTAGGCTACAGGCTGCCCCAGTCATGTACCTTAGCCACTAGGCTACAGGCTGTCCCAGTCATGTACCTTAGCCGCTAGGCTACAGGCTGCTCCAGTCATGTACCTTAGCCGCTAGGCTACAGGCTGCCCCAGTCATGTACCTTAGACACTAGGCTACAGGCTGTCCCAGTCATGTACCTTAGCCGCTAGGCTACAGGCTGCCCCAGTCATGTACCTTAGCCACTAGGCTACAGGCTGCCCCAGTCATGTACCTTAGTCACTAGTCTGCCCCAGTCATGTACCTTAGCCACTAGTCTGCCCCAGTCATGTACCTTAGCCACTAGGCTACAGGCTGTCCCAGTCATGTACCTTAGCCACTAGGCTACAGGCTGCCCCAGTCATGTACCTTAGCCACTAGGCTACAGGCTGTCCCAGTCATGTACCTAAACCACTAGTCTGTCCCAGTCATGTACCTTAGCCACTAGTCTGCCCCAGTCATGTACCTTAGCCACTAGTCTGCCCCAGTCATGTACCTTAGCCACTAGGCTACAGGCTGTCCCAGTCATGTACCTTAGCCGCTAGGCTACAGGCTGCCCCAGTCATGTACCTTAGCCACTAGGCTACAGGCTGCCCCAGTCATGTACCTTAGCCGCTAGGCTACAGGCTGTCCCAGTCATGTACCTTAGCCACTAGGCTACAGGCTGTCCCAGTCATGTACCTAAACCACTAGGCTACAGGCTGTCCCAGTCATGTACCTTAGCCACTAGGCTACAGGCTGTCCCAGTCATGTACCTTAGCCGCTAGGCTACAGGCTGCCCCAGTCATGTACCTTAACCACTAGGCTACAGGCTGTCCCAGTCATGTACCTTAGCCACTAGGCTACAGGCTGTCCCAGTCATGTACCTTAGCCGCTAGGCTACAGGCTGTCCCAGTCATGTACCTTAGCCACTAGGCTACAGACTTCCCCAGTCATGTACCTTAGCCACTAGGCTACAGGCTGCCCCAGTCATGTACCTTAGCCGCTAGGCTACAGGCTGCCCCAGTCATGTACCTTAGCCGCTAGGCTACAGGCTGCCCCAGTCATGTACCTTAGCCGCTAGGCTACAGGCTGTCCCAGTCATGTACCTTAGCCACTAGGCTACAGGCTGTCCCAGTCATGTACCTTAGCCACTAGGCTACAGGCTGCCCCAGTCATGTACCTTAGCCACTAGGCTACAGGCTGTCCCAGTCATGTACCTTAGCCACTAGGCTACAGGCTGCCCCAGTCATGTACCTTAGCCACTAGGCTACAGGCTGTCCCAGTCATGTACCTTAGCCACTAGGCTACAGGCTGCCCCAGTCATGTACCTTAGCCACTAGGCTACAGGCTGTACCAGTCATGTACCTTAGCCACTAGGCTACAGGCTGTCCCAGTCATGTACCTTAGCCACTAGGCTACAGGCTGTCCCAGTCATGTACCTTAGCCACTAGGCTACAGGCTGTCCCAGTCATGTACCTTAGCCGCTAGGCTACAGGCTGTACCAGTCATGTACCTAAACCACTAGGCTACAGGCTGTCCCAGTCATGTACCTTAGCCGCTAGGCTACAGGCTGCCCCAGTCATGTACCTTAGCCACTAGGCTACAGGCTGTCCCAGTCATGTACCTTAGCCACTAGGCTACAGGCTGTCCCAGTCATGTACCTTAGCCGCTAGGCTACAGGCTGCCCCAGTCATGTACCTTAGCCACTAGGCTACAGGCTGTCCCAGTCATGTACCTTAGCCGCTAGGCTACAGGCTGCCCCAGTCATGTACCTTAGCCACTAGTCTACAGGCTGCCCCAGTCATGCACCTTAGCCGCTAGGCTACAGGCTGCCCCAGTCATGTACCTAAACCACTAGGCTACAGGCTGCCCCAGTCATGTACCTAAACCACTAGGCTACAGGCTGCCCCAGTCATGTACCATAGCCACTAGGCTACAGGCTGCCCCAGTCATGTACCTTAGCCACTAGGCTACAGGCTGTCCCAGTCATGTACCTTAGCCTCTAGGCTACAGGCTGCCCCAGTCATGTACCTTAGCCACTAGGCTACAGGCTGCCCCAGTCATGTACCTTAGCCACTAGGCTACAGGCTGTCCCAGTCATGTACCTTAGCCGCTAGGCTACAGGCTGCCCCAGTCATGTACCTTAGCCACTAGGCTACAGGCTGCCCCAGTCATGTACCTTAGCCACTAGGCTACAGGCTGCCCCAGTCATGTACCTTGACACTAGGCTACAGGCTGTCCCAGTCATGTACCTTAGCCGCTAGGCTACAGGCTGCCCCAGTCATGTACCTTAGCCACTAGGCTACAGGCTGCCCCAGTCATGTACCTTAGCCACTAGGCTACAGGCTGTCCCAGTCATGTACCTTAGCCGCTAGGCTACAGGCTGCCCCAGTCATGTACCTAAACCACTAGGCTACAGGCTGCCCCAGTCATGTACCTTAGCCGCTAGGCTACAGGCTGCCCCAGTCATGTACCTAAACCACTAGGCTACAGGCTGCCCCAGTCATGTACCTTAGCCGCTAGGCTACAGGCTGCCCCAGTCATGTACCTTAGCCACTAGGCTACAGGCTGTCCCAGTCATGTACCTTAGCCGCTAGGCTACAGGCTGCCCCAGTCATGTACCTTAGCCACTAGGCTACAGGCTGCCCCAGTCATGTACCTTAGCCACTAGGCTGCCCCAGTCATGTACCTTAGCCACTAGGCTACAGGCTGCCCCAGTCATGTACCTTAGCCACTAGGCTACAGGCTGCCCCAGTCATGTACCTTAGCCTCTAGGCTACAGGCTGCCCCAGTCATGTTCCTTAGCCACAAGGCTACAAGCTGCCCCAGTCACGTACCTTAGCCACTAGGCTACAGGCTGCCTCATATTTTGAAACTTTGGGCTTAGGAAGCCATGGCTGATTTGCTCTATTCTCTGTTTGCCCATGGTGGTGGGTTTAGAGTTGCTGTTTTGTTTACCGAATTTTTGTTGCCGGTCTGTATGGAGCCCTCCCTGTTCTTTACCGGCTTATAGTTGTTTTTTGAAGCCCTGGTTTGTCCGTAATGACATAATCCGGCTCATATGACACAGAACCGCCACCTGGTCCTGTGAGGAAAACAAAGGGGTCTCCGGTCAACGCAGAGGGGGGGAGACGTATAGAATTTCCCTCCAGCCAGGACCGACAACGCACCCGTCTGTCAGGAGGCGTGAATATTAATGCCATGGTGATGAGGGGGCAAAAGCGAAAAACAAATCTGAGCTTAACAGAAATGTCAGTTTAACACCCTGCCTTTTTCATTTGATTGACAGCAATGTCAACAAAAAAAAAGAATGTGTGTGTGTGTGTATACACAGTGGCTCCAGAATGATTGACACCCCTAATAATGATGAGCGAACTCTGTGGTAAATATGAAGCGCCGGCAATGAGCTGTTACTGCAGAAGGCATGATTCAGTCGACCTTCACCGGAGCCAAAGATGCGAAATAAACCCCCAGCATCAAAGATCCTATTCACTGTTGGTGTGACGTCCTTTTCCACACAAATGTATTTTCATATATTTTGTATTAGGGTATTTTATGGAGAAATATTTATGGAGAATTATTTTATCAATAAAATGCAATTTTGAAAACCCCCTCTGTAATTCCAGCTATTGAGTCAGTCATCACACTGAAATATAAAAATGAACACTGACTTAAACCACAGATACAAAAAAACATTCATTTTTAATAATTCATCAGCTGTTTTGCATATGTTCCAAAAAAAATAATAAAAGTAGTGAAACAAAAAACATTTGAGCCAACATTCAAAATATAAAATGGAATTTTGGTTGGAGGAAAGATTTCCCCCCCAAACCACCTTTGGTTCCCCTAAACTGAACGCTCTCACCTGTGGCTCTTCCCCTAAACTCAACAGTCACCTGTGGCTCCTCCCCTAAACTCAACACAGTCACCTGTGGCTCCTCCCCTAAACTCAACACTCTCACCTGTGGCTCCTCCCCTAAACTCCACACACTCACGTTGGTGTAGTAAATTAACTTTCCATTTAGTTCGGCACCAATGGACAATAATACAAATGGAAGTGACTTAAGTCTAACAATGCCAGCTAGCTTATTCGTTGCTTAGAACAAATATTACTTTGATTAAAGTGTATGATAACAGCCAAATAATTGTCAATATATTTCTCTTGGCAGTGATTTTTGTTTTAAAAATGTTACCAAACTTTTATGCCAAACAGAAAAATGTTTCAATATGCTGGTGAATGTTAGGTAAAGTTTGAAATCTTGAGCACATGTCTGGTGATTAAAAAATGGAGTTCTTGGCTGAGAATGTTGAACATTCTCTTCGACAGGTTTATCGATATTTTCATTTTGTCTGAATTTCTTTGGTTTTTATCTGTCCAGGGTGATGGCCACTGGCCTCATTCCCTGGCGTTATATATTCAGAAGTCTTTGCCAAAAATAAGCCTGACAAACACATTGGATTTTAACAATGGGACCTCGGCCCAGTTTGTCGGTGTGGATCATGCGTTTTGACAGCGAGGTTGAGATTATGCTTCACACTCGACAGAGTGTCTTAGCCGGAGGATTTCAGTGTGATGTATGCTTCTGCTTTCAGCTCCCGAGGAGAGGGTAGAGACCTGGGCAAATCCCTGTCCAGAAATAACATCAAATTAGTTCCGCTATATATGGAGTGGCACTCCACAATAAAAATGAAACCATTTACAAAATGGGACTGCATCGTATTTTGTTTTCCACTGGAATTATACTCTGCGAACCAGAAAGAGCAAATGATCGTAATGATGCATTCAGTTTGTGATGTGCCTTTCAATTAAAATAAAATCGCAAGATGGTACAGGAAGAAAATGACTCGTAAAATGTGCACAAAGAAACAGGGACAATACACAAGGACAAAGTTTGTTTTTAGGCCCATTCAAAAATAAAAAATAAAAAAATAGAAAAAAAGGATGAAATGAGACCAAAATCATGATCTAAGATCTCGCAGATGGGAAGGCTAATCTTTTTTTGCAAATGCGGTTTTTGCTAAATGAATGTCGTAGTCACAGGCGAGACAGTTGCAAAGATGTAATTTTAGTATAAACAGCCATTTTCTGTATCTTGTTGGGCTTATAATTAGATTAATTTACATGCACCCAAACATGACCGTAAACCTGTCACCACTTTCTCCACCGCCACAGAGCCAAGTCTGCAAGTCTTTGATCCAAATAAAATGCTTCACCAAGCATGTGTCTTATATAAATAATATTTATCATAAATTCATAGAGGCATTTATTCTGCATGTGCGGGTGATATGCAGGGCTTCACTGCAGTTCTGGTTTGGCTTCAGGAACACACTGGACCGGTTTCAACACAAATGAAGCCCAGTTATGGATTAGATGGAGTTTTGAATGGAGAATTTGTCTCAGCTAAACTTAATCTATGTTCAGAAAACTGGGCCATCAAGTGCTGCAGCTTGGCAAAATGTCTATATATCCTTTTTGACTGAAAATTAGAAAGTAAAACTCAATGTAAGAAGTTGTAGGCTGCGTTTTAAGATGTATTTGGCTTGAACCCCAGAATGAATGAATACCTGAAATGTCCGTTGTGTGGAGGGCATTCCTGTAAAGTGCCAGATTGGCATCCAGTTTCCTCTTCTGAACTCTGTGTAGAGATGTGTATGACCTCATCACCGGTGGACTGATGATAACGATGAATAATATAAATAAATAATTTATTTATTTAAATAATTTATTTAAATAATCTGTTATTTAGCTTTTGCTTTTATCAAATTGATTACACTAAGCAGGAGACTGTCTTCCCCTGGAGCAATGCAGGGTTAAGGGCCTTGCTCAAGGGCCCAGCGGCTGTGCGGATCTTATTGTGGCAACACCAGCGGCTCATTCCAATCGCTTATTTTTCCCCTCTGTAGTCTTTTCCTCGCTCCAGGCCTGGAAATTGATGGAGGTCTGCCATCTTTAAGGACATTCCGACCCGTTAAATGATCCTTCCAGGTGCTAGAAGTAGAAGTTAGGAACTCAATCATTCATTGTCTGCATGCCCCTAACACTGAGTTCATCCATTTCTCCTGTCACATTTGTTTATTCAGTGTACTTTTAATTTTTGGAATCATTTTGTAATGACTTGAATCATATCAAAATTATACAGTCGAATCATGGTGACGAGATTTAATGATGCATTGAATCATATCCTAAAGAATCGTAATCGAATTGAATTGTTCTGAGGTTAGAGATTTATTCCCCCGACTGTTATATATTTTAGTGTTTTCGGTTTAATTGTTGCTAGTTATGGCCGTCCATTTATATGACCAAGATAAATTCCCACTGGGCCAAATAAAGATCTGTCTACCTCCATGTGAAGTAGGTCCCAATATGAAACTGTGGCATTCCAGGAACCAGGAAACCATCGTGTGTGTGCAAGAAAAGTTAGAAAAGATTCAGAAAAGTTACGCAGAAAAGTTAGGATGGCAGGGAAGCGGATGGGGAATGACTGTCAGAGAGGCAGACCTGAAGTCTGCAACTGATGTGGCCAAATGAAACTGTGGCACAAGGCTTGCCGTTCTCATCCATGCGGAAAACCTAATTTGAAGATCTGCTGTAATTGATTAATACAAAGATACAGATTAGGTCTGGCAGGGATTCTATTCGTGACAGAGACTCCAAGGCATCACCAGCACATTTGCTTTATTGCCGCTCATGATGAGCATATTACACTCTTTAGATGACCATTTCCAGAGACCGCTCGCACATGGCGTTTTCTTTGCAGACGATTTGTTCGGCTTCTGGCCAGACTATTTCTCTTTCGACGTTCAAACGCCTCACCACGATAATAAACTCCATCTTTCTGTCTAAAAAATGATGAGATTGCAGGAACCACCATTTGACTGGATGTTTATTAAGAATGATGTGGGTCGCTGGCAGTACCTCAAGTGCACACAATTCCAGTCCATAAGAGCAGTGTAGCGTCTGTGCGTCTGTGCGTCTGTGCGTCTGAGCGTCTGAGTGTCTGAGTGTCTGAGTGTCTGAGTGTCTGAGTGTCTGACCGTCTGACCGTCTGACCGTCTGACCGTCTGACCGTCTGACCGTCTGACCGTCTGACCGTCTGACCGTCTGACCGTCTGACCGCCCTGCAAGCCTGCTTCTGGACTTCAGAAATGGCCGCAATAACACAGCTACCCCCTCATGCAAGGATGGGCTGTTCCGGTCCTGACAAAAATATCGCCATTTCCTGTTTGGTTTAATTGTGTAAGAACTTTAATTGACAAGATTGGCAGAATGAGTGAAAACAACTAAGTTTCTACTTCAGAGAGAAAAAAAGATTTTAGGTCTCATTAGAAGACTAAAACACTTCAGTGCACACTATCGACTCGGGGTGAATAAAGATTCCAAATTAAAGTTACACAATGCTCATAAAACAGTTGAAAGTCCCCACCCCGTAATTCCCCGTTGGCTTTGGCTGTTTGTGATGCTCACAACAGACATTTTTTAATTGCATCTTGCCCTGACGCTGCGTGGCCGGTGTCAGTTCCCGGTCCCCAGGGCTGTTCTGTGAGAAATCCACCAGAGGAAACCTGCCTGGAGGACCCACTGATTATTCATAAGTCTCCCTTAAAATAACAATCTTGTACTTTGCTTGCTTCAGTATGTTTAGCTAAACAGTCCCAGAGCGCTTCAGATGCGACCCCGGATGGTGACCTGTATGTATGGACGAAACGCAAGCTATGCATTGCACGTAACTCTGGAAAAGACGGCCATCAGTAATAATCTCTTTGTGTCTTGGAATGCAATGTACTCGGGACATGTTGGGAGATCCCAGCTTGCTGGGTTTATAGGCGTCTGTTTTCATGGCCAAAATGGCCGGTTCTGGAACATGACTGACTGGGTAAACCGTGACGCGTTCGACGGCCAACGTGACGCACATGGCTGGGAATGGTTCAACAAGCCGTGTGACGTGTGACGTGCAACAAAAAAGTCCGTCTTTCTCAGTATGTTGGTCCTGTATTGAGTCTTAATCTTTCTTTTCCTTGAGAAAATATCAGCATTTTTAAGCTTTTTTAAATTTTTTTAAAATTCTTGCCCCAGTAAATTTGTATCACCTCATTGGAAATATTTTGGTCTTACTTAGCAAAAGCATACTGTAAATAATATTTGAAGTCGAGTGCAATTCTTGTCAACACCACCGTAGGTATTTTTGTTCCTTGCACTGTACAGTGCATGACAAGACAAGTAGCAACTATTCAAACTGAGGGAGACATTGTTAAAACAGCTTATAACTTCTAGCAGTGTCACACAAGTCTGCAAATATTTCTTTTGGCTCGATCTTTGTTTGCTTTATGGCTTATTCCGGTTTAGGAATTTGCCTGATCAAGGCCTCTTGAAAAAGGCCTGTTTGAGGGAGCACGTAGATCTCATATCCATGTCGCCAAGCTTTTCCCACGATAGACTCGGAGTGCAAAGAGAGGCACATTATTTTTACACCCTCTAACAGAAACTCCGACAGAAATCACTGAAGCGTCTTTGATGTACTGAAGTAAGTCTTCGTTCTCTTTCTGTGGCATTAAGTCCAGACACATTCTACACTCTACAGTACATCTACAGACCACATACTACAGTACATATACAGACCACACACTACAGTACAACTACAAACCACACACTAAAGTACATCTACAGACCACATACTACAGTACATCTACAGACCACACACTACAGTACAACTACAGACCACACACTACAGTACATCTACAGACCACACATTACAGTACAGCTACAGACAACGCAATACAGTACATCTACAAACCACGCACTATAGTACATCTTCAGACCACACACTACAGTACATCTACAAACCACACACTAAAGTACATCTATAGACCACACACTACAGTACAACTACAAACCACACACTAAAGTACATCTACAGACCACAGCTGCTAGTATTGTGCCATTAACATACATTTGTCATGCAAATCATTTTTGGACGTCCATGCAGCGAAAACCAAGGCCCTCACAGCCCTTGCTCTCTTCTGTAAGAGTGAGTGTGCGTGGCTCGTTGTTGTAATTCATACGCGAGAATGTAACGTTAGCTCGGTAACCTTGTTCTCTGAGTGAGAAATGGCCGTTTGGCTGAGGAAGAAGGACTGCTGTTCCTGGCTCAGGGGTGCAGAATGAGAACGATTTCTGTCACGCGAACACAAATGCGCCCTGTATCGTATGACAGCCTATTCTAATACCTTCCTGTCACTACAGACCGAGGTCAGGGTCCTGCCTGCTATTTCCGGGGTCCTGGAGACCGCGGGCCCTGCTGGTTTGTGTTGTCTCTTGCGCTGCAGCAATTAGAGCAGGTAATTACACAGTTAACGCACTTCACCTGGTTACCGGGGTTACCGGGGTCTGCTGAACACAAATCCTGGAGAGCTGTAATAACCTTTTCAAAAGTGTTTCAGACCATGGAAACCGTGACTGATACATGCTGAAAGGTGGAATTAGATTTTCTTTTTATTCTCAACTGCTGTTGCATGGGCTTTGAAAACCATTCATGCTACCATTTTAGCATAATGTTAGCATTACTGTGTCTCAAACTTATGTAACGTATATCCGTATAAACTTATAGCATAGCCATGTCAATATGCGTAACAGGCAAAAGAAGACTTGGTGGCAGCAATGTTGTACTTACCTTAATGGTGACTTGTCAGTAAAAAAGATTTATTATAATGAGAAAAATGTGTTTGCTCAAACCCAAACAAAGCACAATTAATTAACTGGCTTGATATCTCATTGAGTTGCTATTAAGTAAAATCAACCAAATTAGGCATGAAATGAAAACCAACTGGATGGTAGATTTCCAGGAAAAGGGTCGAGAAGTCCATGGTTTGGATAAAATGCCCTACAGAGGAAGACTAAACAAAGTCAAAAGAATTAGTCTAAATTTGCATCAGTTTTGTATTTGATGTAATTAAGTTGATATGGTTCAGTTTAGTTTCACGGTCTTTGATGTGGTGCTCATGTTCGCAGCACACAGTGGTTATTCCGTTGAGCCTGAAGCACTGTTCAGGAACAAGACGTTCGGGCTGCCCGTTTCTCATTTATGAAGAATTCCTTGAAATGACGGAGTCACACACACAACCTCAAACACAAACCATGTTCTTTATAGGCAGTGGATCTGAACTGGACACCCATCTCTCTATTTAAATGATAACAAACAGAGAAAAGCGATAAGAAATTTCAGCAACGAGCTCCTTGCTCTTGCTGAACTTCTCTTTTTGAAAGTTATCGCTTGTGGCGCTAGAACAGCACGAGCAGCTCTGCCGCTGGAATCACAATTTTTATCCCGGCTTTGTTTGCCGCCCTGTCCAGACTGCGCTGCAGAGTGTTTACTGCCAGTCCCCCGTGATAAGAACACCGATGTTTGGTCAGAGCGATAATCTCTCTGGCTCGGAAGGCAGCGGCAGATTGTGATCAACTGGCTTTGCTTCTCGGAGATGGCGGTCGGGTGTGTACCCTGACGGAGGGGGGAGAGCCGGCCCTCCCCGCCACCCGTGCCCCAAAACCGGTGGCAGGCAGAGGCGTATGTACCCACAGAGACCGGATTATTCCGTCGCCCCCCCTCCAATGGAAGCTTCTAGGCCATGAAGAAGGAAATGCGGCGAGCGGCGTGTCCCTCCCTGCACTCGAGCGGTTCCTTGGCACTCGGTCTGATCCTCTAATTGTGTATTCGTGTCTCCGTCTAAACCCGTCTTCCAGCGCCCGGTCCCGTGCGGTCGTGACTAATGTATGCGCGGCGATGGCAGAGATAATGACCGTGCCGCGAACAGAGGAAGCACAGCTGGCTCTTCACCGCGGGCGCACCAACACACGGCCCACCGCAGTCCTGAGAGCGGACTGCAACACGCGCTGTAGGGTCTGTAATCTATGAAAGGCCTGTGTACGCGTCCACTTGCACTGCCGTGAGAGCGGTTCCAGTGATTGCCCTGAGCCCCACTGTGGCACGGATGTATGGGGGCGGCCTGGAGCGGCGTGGTTGAGGGACGTGGTTGAGGGACGTGGTTGAGGGACGTGGTTGAGGTACGTGCTTGAGGGACGTGGTTGAGGTACGTGGTTGAGGTACGTGGTTGAGGGACGTGGTTGAGGTATGTGGTTGAGGTACGTGGTTGAGGGACGTGGTTGAGGGACGTGGTTGAGGGACGTGCTTGAGGGACGTGCTTGAGGGACGTGCTTGAGGGACGTGGTTGAGGGACGTGGTTGAGGTACGTGGTTGAGGGACGTGGTTGAGGTACGTGGTTGAGGTACGTGGTTGAGGGACGTGGTTGAGGTACGTGGTTGAGGTACGTGGTTGAGGGACGTGGTTGAGGGACGTGGTTGAGGGACGTGCTTGAGGGACGTGGTTGAGGTACGTGGTTGAGGGACGTGGTTGAGGGACGTGGTTGAGGTACGTGGTTGAGGGACGTGCTTGAGGGACGTGGTTGAGGTACGTGGTTGAGGTACGTGGTTGAGGGACGTGGTTGAGGTACGTGGTTGAGGGACGTGGTGAGGGACGTGGTTGAGGGACGTGGTTGAGGTACGTGGTTGAGGTACGTGGTTGAGGGACGTGGTTGAGGGACGTGGTTGAGGGACGTGGTTGAGGTACGTGGTTGAGGGACGTGCTTGGGAGACGTGGTTGAGGGACGTGCTTGGGCGACGTGGTTGAGGTACGTGTTGAGAGACGTGGTTGGGCGACGTGGTTGAGGTACGTGTTGAGGGACGTGGTTGGGCGACGTGGTTGGGCGACGTGGTTGGGGTACGTGGTTGGGCATTCATGTACGATCCACGGTGTTGGCTTGATGAGATTCGCCGAGCTGTTGGGCCCCATGACCCCTCACATTAGAGACATCCCCAGGACAATCCTGATTAGTCTAATCAACTGCAGATCACTTTGGATTAAAGTGTCAGCCCAGTAACACGTAACGTAATGGGCAGAAGTAAGTGATAATGTGATCTTCAGTGCTCTCTTGCATTGTATGTGATCACGCTTTCTTCATAAATTCACTAAACTAATTATTTGCTTTACCTGTGTGAAAGTGAGAAGATTTGCGAAGCTCAGCGAAAGGTGTCCTACATTCTGAGGACAAGCTTTGTGCTGACTGCGTGTAACTTGCACTGATGGTTAACAAGATTATTTTTGATTGGTGAGTGCTGTGGCCAAAAAAAAACTGTTCCACGACCTTTTGAGAAGCTCCTGTTTCTCAGAATGAATTATATGGAAAGAATAAAAAAAAAACTGAATTTTAATCTGTTAGAAGATTACGTTCCTTAAATCTGTTAAGAATGAAATGCTCAGCCTGTTACAGAAATGCCTTTGTTCTCTTGGCCCGTTCAGCTTCATCTGATCAGACTGGAAAGACTTGCAGACATTCACAAAATGAAAATCTGTAAGAATTACCGGGCAAGATGAGAAGGACCTCCGATGCAGTTCTGAAGATTATCCTTTGATGAATAAAGCAGAGAAGATGTCCTCATCTTTTGCAAGTTGGCAGACATGGCAACACATTCTTATGAACCCAAAACGTGCCCGCTGTGATTTGGGAGTATCCTTCTGGAAAGTTCTGCTTTAAGTTCACTGAAAATGGAGCAGAAACCCACAACTGGAATATTTCAATTAATATATTCTTTTTACATTAATTTGATTGCATAATAAAAACATTATTCATTCCTTCAAAAGAATTGCTAAATAATTTGAGAAGTGTGGAAATGCACTCAGTGAGGACTTTATTAGGTTTTTATTGGACTTATTTTTTAGAATTTCTGTTGGTCTTCTGCTGCTGTAGCCTATCCACTTAAAGGTTTGACGCATTGTGTGTTCAGAGATGCTCTTCTGCATACCACTGCTGTAATGTGTGGTTATTTGCGTGACTGTCACCTTCCTGTCAGCTTCAAACAGCCTGGCCCTTCTCCTCTGACGTCTCTCATGAATAACATGTTTTAGCCCGCAGAACTGCTGCTCACCGGATGTTTTTTGTTTTTCGTACCATTCTCTGCAATCTCTAGATCTCTAGTGTTGTGTGTGAAAATCCCAGGAGATCAGCCGTTTCAGATTCAAACAAACAACCCTCTCTGACACCAAGTCACTTAGATCACAAACAACCCTCTCTGACACCAAGTCACTGAGATCACAAACCAACCCTCTCTGACACCAAGTCACTGAGATCACATTTCTTCCCCATTCTGACTTCCCCATGGTCTGAAAAACAGCTGAACCTCTTGACCTTGTCTGCATGCTTTTAGCGGCTGCCACATGATTGGGTGATTCAATATTTGCATTAACAAGCTGGTGTACAGGTCTACCTAATAAAGTGCTCAGTGAGTGTGTGTCTGCCTCTCCCAGCAGTGGTCTGGTTGTGATGTGAATCTATTTATGCAAACGGTCGACCAAGAGCCAGGAGATCACAGATTTAGTTTGAGGCGGTGTCTAATTGACACGACAGTGAGGAAGCCTCTAATTAAGTCTGTGCAGGATGCGTCAATCAGGAGAGACTGCCGTGAATGCCGCTTCCCAGTCACAATAAATCAGCGCTTTAGGATGGAGGAGGTGTGACTCCAGACCTGGAGGCAGCCACCGCGGAACCACAGCCCAGTGGCAGAACCACAGCCACCGCAGAACCACAGCCACCGCAGAACCACAGCCACCGCGGAACCACAGCCACCGCGGAACCACAGCCACCGCAGAACCACAGCCACCGCAGAACCACAGCCACCGCGGAACCACAGCCACCGCGGAACCACAGCCCAGTGGCAGAACCACTGCCACCGCGGAACCACAGCCGAGTGGCAGAACCACAGCCACCGCAGAACCACAGCCGAGTGGCAGAACCACAGCCACCGCAGAACCACAGCCGAGTGGCAGAACCACAGCCACCGCAGAACCACTGCCACCGCAGAACCACAGCCACCGCAGAACCACAGCCGAGTGGCAGAACCACAGCCACCGCAGAACCACTGCCACCGCAGAACCACAGCCACCGCAGAACCACAGCCACCGCAGAACCACAGCCCAGTGGCAGAACCACAGCCACCGCGGAACCACAGCCGAGTGGCAGAACCACAGCCGAGTGGCAGAACCACAGCCACCGCAGAACCACAGCCACCGCGGAACCACAGCCGAGTGGCAGAACCACAGCCGAGTGGCAGAACCACAGCCACCGCAGAACCACAGCCACCGCGGAACCACAGCCGAGTGGCAGAACCACAGCCACCGCAGAACCACAGCCACTGCAGAACCACAGCCACCGCAGAACCACAGCCACCGCAGAACCACAGCCGAGTGGCAGAACCACAGCCACCGCAGAACCACAGCCACCGCAGAACCACAGCCGAGTGGCAGAACCACAGCCACCGCAGAACCACAGCCACCGCGGAACCACAGCCACCGCAGAACCACAGCCGAGTGGCAGAACCACAGCCGAGTGGCAGAACCACAGCCACCGCAGAACCACAGCCACCGCGGAACCACAGCCGTGGTGTCTGTAGTGAAACTCCAGTCCTGGGGGGGGGGGGCGTGGTGTCTGTAGTGAAACTCCAGTCCTGGGGGGGGGGGGGGGCGTGGTGTCTGTAGGTATCTGTGCCCAAGTGGACGCAAAGGATGTACTAAGCCTGCTTCATATAAACTTTAATTATACTGATGGTATTCTTGCCCGTCTAACAGAGCTGTAGCAGGGATCAGCCAAATCTTGACTGGGAGCGATGGAGCCCAATGCATAACTATAAGCTTGCATAAATACGCTGGTTTTGCACTGCCGGTGGGATATCTTTACCTGCAATATTTCAGGTGCACAGACACATTTCTCTGAAGGTTATTTTCCTCCCGATGTCTATTCCAAGCAGCGGAAACAAATGCTGTATTCTTTCAGCAATAATAAATGGCTTTAGTGTGCATCATTTCGGTGTTATATTTAAAATTAATTTGCGTTCGGCATGGCGGCGAGCTCCCGCCAGTACTCAAAATTTAAGCTGAAACAAAATTGCAGAAACTAACGGCATATGTAATTTGTGTAACTCCATTATGTCTTGTGTGTAACTCCATTTTGCTGCGTGGTTATGTCCAAATAAAACCTCCATTATCTGCGAACGTCCGCAACCTCTGAAGGCTCCAAGTGCCTGTTTTTGTACATAACATTACAGGCATTTAGCAGACGCTCTTATCCAGAGTGACGTACACCAAAGACCCAGGAGCGAAAGAATGGTTCCAAGTGCTCTGAACACAACACAGAGAAGGAGTTTGGCCTTGTAGATTAATCTGACAGTGGTTTATAAAACACTTTTATACAACACAACACAAAAATATGATGTGCATTTTGTACTTTATTGATCATTGATAGTGCACTAATACCCTTTGTACTACAGATTTTGTGTTTATCATTGATAGTGCACTAATACCCTTTATACTACAGATTTTGTGTTTATCATTGATAGTGCACTAATACCCTTTATACCACAGATTTTGTGTTTGTCATTGGTAGTGCTGTAATACCCTTTATACTACAGATTTTGTGTTTATCATTGGTAGTGCACTAATACCCTTTATACTACAGATTTTGTGTTTATCATTGATAGTGCACTAATACCCTTTGTACTACAGATTTTGTGTTTGTCATTGGTAGTGCTGTAATACCCTTTATACTACAGATTTTGTGTTTATCATTGATAGTGCACTAATACCCTTTATACTACAGATTTTGTGTTTGTCATTGGTAGTGCTGTAATACCCTTTATACTACAGATTTTGTGTTTGTCATTGATAGTGCTGTAATACCCTTTATACTACAGATTTTGTGTTTATCATTGATAGTGCACGAATACCCTTTATACTACAGATTTTGTGTTTGTCATTGATAGTGCACGAATACCCTTTATACTACAGATTTTGTGTTTGTCATTGATAGTGCACGAATACCCTTTATACTACAGATTTTGTGTTTGTCATTGATAGTGCACTAATACCCTTTATACCACAGATTTTGTGTTTATCATTGATAGTGCACTAATACCCTTTATACTACAGATTTTGTGTTTATCATTGATAGTGCACTAATACCCTTTATACTACAGATTTTGTGTTTGTCATTGGTAGTGCACTAATACCCTTTATACTACAGATTTTGTGTTTGTCATTGGTAGTGCTGTAATACCCTTTATACTACAGATTTTGTGTTTATCATTGATAGTGCACGAATACCCTTTATACTACAGATTTTGTGTTTGTCATTGATAGTGCACTAA